>NW_027069625.1:901066-973787 GCF_002906115.3 Quercus suber | reverse complement strand
ATTTTTTTTTTTTTTTTTTCAAATTTTTGTTCAAATTTTTTTTTTTTGGGTTTTTTTGGGGTTTTTTTTTGGCTTGAAAGTAGAACGGATTTTTTTTTTAATTTATTTTTTTTAATTTGAGGGTGTTCCTAATTTTGTGATTGAGGGTGTTCCTAATATGGATTAAATATAATTTTTTTTTTTTTAATTTTTTTCAAGTCAGGGTGTTCCTGGGAACACCCTGGCCTGTATATGGCACCGCCACTAAAGACAACACATATTTTAATGGATAGCATATTGAGTGTTATATACATTTTAAATTTGAAATTCATACCAAGTGTTAATTTTCAAAATTTATAAATTCAATTGCATTAGCTACATACTTATTTAATTAAATTTATTTAAGACTTTTGAAACAAAATGTTTTTCCAAATATTTACTTAAAATTCTTTGAATATATTTGCTTTCTCAGATTCTAATTATTTTATGCACAAAAATTTATTTGTAGGCTCTTACAAAATTTTCATTATTTTTATTTTTATTTTGTTGAAACTAGATGTATTGTTTTTTTTTTTTTTTTTTTCCAAGAACCCGAAAATACATATACTTATGTCATTCCCATGCATTTGCACGGGTTTAAAAGCTACTACATAGTAAAAGTTAAAGCCCTACATTTAATGAAAAATTTTTTAACTTTTAGATATTTTATTTTCCCTTTAATTTGTCTTTCATTATCAAAGATAATTTACTGTCATGTCTTTTTCTTTCCTTCACATTAAGATTGTTAGAAATATTGCGATATTAAATTTTATATATCAAAGTATAATCTCAAATTTTATATAATAATATTTCTAAGGGTTATATAAATAATGTTAGTATATTAAGAGATTTTGGTTGAACTTTTATGTAATATTATTAAGTCAAATGATAGAAATAAAATTTTATTCATTGTTTCACTTACAATGCCTATTGATTAGCAACGATTGGAAGCAAAAGCAACAAATTTGTTTTCCATATGCATCGCAATAATAATAATAATACTAACTTACAATTTTTTTTTTTTTTTTTTTAAATGTGCAGCACATGGACGGGCCTATCATCACTACTTATTCTTATTAAAGATAAGTTGAGAAACTTTAAATGTATCTATTTTTCCACTCCATTTTTGAAAGCTTCTCAATGATGTTTTAATGATGATTGATGTTTACAGTAGCATAATATCCTAGCCGATTAAAAAAAATCACCTAACCATTTTAGAATTAAATACCATGTAATTGATCTTTCCCAATTAAAAGTGACATGGGAAGGAGAAGTAACTTTGTTAATAAACAAAAATTAAGCTTAATTAATTATTGCCACCTAACCAAATCAAACCAGTGGATTAGCTTAATGCCTTCTTTAATCTGTTTTCCTTTTTGATTCCTGTTTATTCCCTTATTTTTCAGAAATTGCCTTTTCAGTGACCACGACCAAACAAATCATTCATATTAGTAGTAAACTACATTTAAGATGATGAAGCAAAACACATTCGCATAGAACTTGAGTGCTGGTAAGAATAATGGCTGATTGAATGGCCGTCTCATCAGATAGGTATGACACTCCTTGGACTGTAATGAGAATTGCAAAGGGGTCATGAAGCCAAGCATTCATACTCTCTACTCTCTACACGGCTTTGTACTCAAATCTCCCATATCTGTAACATAAATCACGAAAATTAGCAAACTAAATTTCATACCATGAAACATAAAGCTAGAAATTACGCAAGTTGAAAATTGGTCTAACTACCTATCATCTGCCACCATATAATATGGCTTACTCAGGAAATGGCCATGATACACTTCCATGGTGCCATATAAACTGATACAGGAGTTTCTTCAGTAGCGCTTTCTAAAATGTGTATACATGAGAGAGTGACAATTGAAAAAATATAATAAATTGGGTAGAAGTAGCTCCGTGCTTTGCCCCTTAATCGAGAAAAGCAGAGCTTACCTAATTAGTAGACTACAAATTAAGTTTTGGCTTTATATATCAAATTTTTGTCTTTCCCAATTAAGTTCATATGTGAACTAACCTTTTCATCCTTGAGGACATTAGGGTGCATCGAGTACCTTCAACCACTGTTCCTTCCATCACCTGAAAAGGGACGGCAAGTGGCAACAGAGCAGAACACACTCTGGCAAAAGAAGCTGAATCTTCAAGCCAATCCAAAATTTGGAAAGGAATCCCTCCCCCTTGTATTCTGAATATTCTTAGAGATGATCTGATGTAATCTCTTACTTCTTGGCTCTGTTGTATTTCAATTTCAGTGTGGAATGATATCTCTTCCAAGTTTCCCATCAAAAAAAAAAAAAAAAAGTTCATACGTGAACAAGAAGATGCTTTGGGTAGGACCATGCTTTGCCACTAAATCCATAAAAGCACAGCTAACCTAACCTAACCAGTAGACTACTAATTGAGTTTTAGCATTTAGCATTATATTTCATGTATTTGTCTTTGCCAGGTAAGGTGTTATGTGAACAAGAAGATGCTTTACGAGTAAACAAGAAGTATAATATATATGCTACCTAGCTGAGAAAAAAACAACCGACCTAAGCACCTAACCATTTTAGAATTTATTTTCGACCATGTAATTGGTCTTTCCAAAGAAACGTGACATGGGAAGGAGAAGTTGTCAATAAACAAAAAGGCTTAATTAATTAATCATTGCCAGCTAATTAAACAAATCAAACCAGTGGACTAGTCCTTCTGCCTTTTTATGCCATGTAATTGCCTTTTGGTGTCCATGACCAAACAAATCATTTACTTATATTATATCAGTAGTAAACTACAGTTTTTAAGATGATGAAGTAAAACATTTGCATAGAATCGGAGTACTCACAATAAGAAGAATAACTGACTAGGGTCCGTTTGGATATAGCTGAAAACTGAAAACTGAAAAACACAATAGCAAATAATTTTTAAATGTGTATACGTAAATAGTACCGTGGGACCCATTTTTAATGAAAAAGTTGCTGAAAAATGAAATTTGTGGGTCTGTGAACAATAAAATTTGTGTGGAAAAGTCAAATGTTGCGGCTACTGTTCAACAGTAATGAACAGTAGCCGCAACAGTAATGAATAGTAAAAAATGTGGACTGAAACGCGTGAAAAAAAGAAAAAAAAAAACGCAACGCAGACGCAAAACGTGCCAGCCAAACAATCTCTAAATGCCAGTAAGGGTTTGTTTGAGATTTGCTTGTTTTGCTGAAACTGAAAACTTTTTTGCTAAAAGTACTGTAGATAAAAGTAAAAATTAGCTAAAAGTGCAGTAGGACCCATGAATAATAGTAAAAATAAATTAATTAGTAAAATAAGTTAACAAAAATAATTTTTGCCAAACACACAGTTTGGATACAGTTGAAAACTGAAAACTGAAAAACACTGTAGCAAATCATTTTTAAATGTGTAAATAGTACCGTGGGACCTATTTTTAATGAAAAAGTTGCTGAAAAGTGAAATTTGTGGGTTTATAAATAGTAAAATTTGTGTGAAAAAGTCAAATGTTGCGGCTATGTTCAATAAACAGTAGCCGCAACAGTAATAAACATAAAATAAAAAATAAATAAATAAAATAAATAAATAAAAAAAGGATGAAACGCAAACGTGCGTTTTAGCAAATCAGCCCAAGCCAAACGGGCTAATCGAAGATTATTAACCCAAGCATGCATTCACCACTAGCTGATCGGAGATTATTAACACTCTAACAATACCACTTTGTTCAGCTGCAATATTTATCGCCGGCTTATATATTCTCTGTCTTGGCAATATGGCCATTGGTTATTTTCACGTTTTTTATTTTTTTAATTTTATTCTCTATTTCCTTTAATACAAATGAAGAACGAAATTGGTATTTAACCATAACTGTACAACTGTACAGTTAGTTGGCCCCCATTGCGAAGTATATATATTAGTAACATCTCGAGTCTGTCAGACTCGATTTTTACTTCAATAAATCGACTCTTTCAGGCTCGGTTTTCTTAAATTGACCTGGCCTATTGCCACGTGGAGTACACGTGGAATTCGAGTCTTATAAAATCGAGTTCTAACCGAGCATCCACGTGGACTACACCTGGCGTTGATAATGACGTGGACAACACTTAGATCTCGAGGGTTAAAGACTCGGTTACCGAGTCTCAGAAACTCGATTTTTAGTTATGGTCACCTGTCTTGTCTGTTTCAGTTTGCACGTGTGAAGAATCAGAGAAATCAGAGCTTTGTTGAAATAGGACATTTTTTAAAAATAACGCCTCTCTCACAGTCTCTCACCAGTCTCACCTCTCCAGTCTCACTCACAGCTCTCTCACCTCTCCAGTCTCACGGTCTCTCACTCACCCTCTCCCTCTCACTCTCACACTTCAGGGCCTCTCTCAGTCACCCTCTCCACCCTCAGTCACCCTCTTCTCTCACTCAGTCTGCACTCTCACATTCATCAGCTTCGGCGAAAAGTTTGTTAAAGCCACAACGAGGTGTACCGTCTCAGGCCTCTCCTCCTAAAGTTTGATAAAGTCCACCAAAGTAGAAAACTCTCACTCACAGAGCTTTGATCAGTCTACGTGGTCTGTGAAAACCAAAAAAAAAGGTGAGAAACAGTGTTTATATATAATGGGTTTCACCGTTTGGTTGCCGAGAAACAGTGGGTTTGTGGGTTTTGTTTTGAGAAACTTTATATTTGTTGTTTAAGATTGAATTGGTTTGTGGAAATCGGATTATGTTGCTGGGTTTGTTTATATTTGCTGAGGATTTAATTTTAGTGCTTTGTTGGTTGTTCCTATGATGAGATGCAATTGTTCACAAGTCTATAGAAATTTTAGAAATTTTGATTGAGTTTATGTTTAATGGTGTGATGGTACTATGTTTTAATCAAGAGAGAAAGCTCTAGTTATTTTTTGGGATTTTTTCTTCGCCCGGTTTGTTTTTTTACATGGATGCTTAAATTGTGAATTTAAAATTGTGTAGAGGTCATAAAAATACAATATGTTGCTCTGCTCTGAAGTTCTCAGTTATTGATATGTGTTAAAAATAAGGCTAATTTTTCATTGTACTTATATGTGAAGGTTGATACTTCAAATTATAGTAAATTTAAACCGGAGATTAAATTTGAAGAAGTGTTTCTTTATGCGATTGGGGAAAAAAAAACTGACTTTTGTTTTGCACGGTACTAGAAACAATCACAGGCAGCATAACTGATTTTTGTCAATGATTTTGGGGGCAGAGACAAGTTTTAGGGGTTCCTTTTTGCCTTGAACAAATCTAGCAGCTTTCTTCTAATGGGCTGCCCCAAACTTTTTAAATGCACAAAGTTATTACTAAAGTATAATTGGCTTGCTTAAAATTGGCCCTTCTTATAGAAAAGTCCAATACAATTAATTGATAATGCTGTTTGAATTTTACTGTTGAAAACTTATGATTTGTTCCAATCACATTCACTATTCTTTTGCAGGTTGGGCCAATCACATTTCAGACCAACTTTCAGCCACATCTTGTCTGGACCTTTCATCAGGTTGGGCTGCTCTCATCTTAATCCTTTATTTATTTATTTTTTATTTCATAAATATGCTTATCTTAATCCATGCTTATAGTAATAAAATTAATATGTATGCCTCATTTTTCAGTTATGAAAGTGGTAAACAGGCTATATGTAGGTCTGATGGTAAAAT
The DNA here is from genome assembly GCF_002906115.3 of Quercus suber. Lineage (NCBI taxonomy): Eukaryota > Viridiplantae > Streptophyta > Magnoliopsida > Fagales > Fagaceae > Quercus > Quercus suber. Next base: position 968,112 of record NW_027069625.1, on the reverse strand, counting down.
AGGTTGTGATATGTTTTAGTTATAAGGTTTTAGTACAAACGTTAAATCAGGGATTGGAAAAGTTTCCGTACAAAAATTCCAAAGCTGTAGGCCATTGCGATAGAAAGTCAAATGGAGCAGATTGATCATGCTCTCAAAGAACCTTGGACATCCTGTTGGAAAAAGAATAAAAGAAAAAGATAAAAATAAAGTCTTTGCATTCCTTGCAGACTTTGATTGGCATATTGTGCTTGAAGGTTTTGTAAGAGTGGTTTGGATTTTATTAGGGAACTATGTTTTTCCTATGTAGTATGTACAGTTTAATAATATTGTCATTTAACCTATCTCTGAACACTTTCTGTTGTAGATTCTTTACATGTTGTCACATTGTGCCTTGACTAAATTATGCTATGGTTTTACCCGGGCCATTTGGATATCAAAGATTGAATTAATCTCTTCAGAGAAAATGCAGTCTTCCATTTTGTGTAGCATGTAAGATCAGTTCAAATATGCCAAACCTCTCAGGGTAGAATTAGTAGTTCATATTGGCTTGTACATTTGTGTTTAATGTGTTAGGTTGATTATCTTTTGTTCAGTGAAAAGCACCTAATCACAGTTAGCTATGTCTCTTGCATGATTTGTGAATCTCTTATTGGTCTAATTCTTAGTTTGTGATAGAAATGCTTGTGAGATGGCAGAATCTCTTTTATGCAAAAAATCCATTTCATTCTTTAAAATATTAATGGTCTTATTATGATTTTACTCTTTCATATGCAGTGTAGTCAAAGGCGTTCCGGGCGCTCACCTAGGCGCCCAGGCAAGGCGAGGCACCAGAAAAGCGCCTTAGTGCCTCTGAGGCGAGGCGCCTTTAGTGAGGCGCTCGCCTCTGGAGCCTAGGCGCTCGCCCAGATGCATTTTGTTAGGCTAGAGGCGAGCGCCTGAGGCTGATTTGTGCTTTTAAGGGCTGTGATGGCATAATTTGTAAATTTAAAGAGGTGTATGGTTGATTTAAAACTGTTACCTCAGTGGGGGATGAGCTGTCACCCACTATATCAAATACATTAATTAAAAAAAAAAGCATAAAGCAAAAGGTAAAACAAAAGATAAATCAAAGAAGTTTCAGGAACATCAGAGCAAAGCAAACAGTCAACCCACATCAAAGCAGTTTCTCCCCAAAAAAAAAAAAAAAAAACATCAAAGCAAACTCAGCAAAGGCATTTCGTCTTCTTCTAGGGTTTGGAAGAGAGTGGGCCAGTTGTTGCCAGCAATCAACCAACATTAGGTAACATTTTCCTATTCTTTTAGTTTTTTTTTACACTTTTTCTTTTACTGAGTGTTCTCTCACTGCAACACTGCATTGGCAAGTTTGTCATTGTCCACAATTTCAAAGCATATAAAACTCTTTGCTCTCTACTTTTTTCCCCCCTTTTCTCTCCTTTGTTGGACTCTGTTTTTTCCCCCCTTTTTAGAGCATATAAAACTCTCTCCTCTCTATTTTTTTCGGCTTTTTCTTTTCTCTGTTGGACTCTGTTTTTTCTCCCCTTTTCAAAGCATATAAAACTCTCTTGTCTGTTTTTTCTCTGTTTTTTTCCCCCTTTTCTCTTCTCTGTTGGACCCTTTGTTTTTTTTCCCCTTTTCAGAGCATATAAAACTTTCTCCCCTCTGTTTTTTCTCTGTTTCCCCCCCCCCCTTTTCTCTTCTCTGTTGGACTCTTTGTCTCCGGCAACTTTCTCCTCTCTGTCTCCAGCAACATTCCTTTTTCTTGAACTCATTACTTCACTCAATTTTTAGAGCTTAAACCATAGTAAATGATACATAGCTAGCTTAATATAGAATCCTATTAAATGTATTGTGTTGGGTTTTTTTTTTTGTTTTTTATTTTATTTTATATATATATATATATATATGTAGAATGGCTTCAGATAATGGGAGGAGAAAAGATCCGGGATGGAAATATAATTATTTAGCTAACGTAGAAGACAAAAATGCAGTGACTTGCCTCTTTTGTAATAAAGTCACAAAGGGAGGGATACATAGAGCTAAGCAGCATCAAGTAGGGAATTTTAAAAATAGTACAAAGTGTTATAAATGCCCTGATCATGTTAGAGAAGAGCTTGCACAGTATATGGCAGAGAAGAAGAGTGACAAGGAGAACTATGACAAGATGCCTGATTTTGATGATATAGATAATATGATTGAAATTGAGGATGTAGATGATGATGAGGTAGAGGAAGTAGAAGTTATCCAAAAAGGGAAAAAATTATGCTCTAGTAAGAGAGGGGTTGGCAGTAGCACTAGCACCCAAGTGAAAGCTGTGAAATTAATGCCAAAGTCTAAGAAGTTGAAAGGTCCCATGGATTCTTTTGTAACGTTAAAGCCAGAAAAAGTAGTTGCACTTAGAAAACAGGGTAAGATGAAGCAAACTAACATCAATGATAAACTTGACAAAGAGAAAAGAGCACGAGCTTGTCAGTATATTGGCCGGCTATTTTATCTAGCTGGTATACCATTCAATGTTGCTCGCATAGATGAATTTAAATGGGCAGTTGAAGCTATTGGACAGTATGGTCCAAATATGAAGCCTCCTAGTTACCATGAGTTAAGAGTTCCAATTCTCAAAAAGGAGGTGGCTTACACAAATGAGTTATTGAGTGGTCAATTAATGCATCATTGGAAGAAATATGGCTGTTCTATTATGTCTGATGGGTGGACTAGTAGAACCAGTAGGACCTTGATTAACTTTTTGGTGAATTGCCCATCTGGAACCATGTTTGTGAAGTCAATTGATGCATCATCTTTTATGAAAAATGGGGAAAAAACTTTTGAATTACAGATTGGGGAGGCTAATGTAGTCCAAGTAGTATCGGATAATGGATCTAATTATGTGCTGGCTAGGGAGTTGTTGGAAGCAAAAAGGCCAAATTTGTATTGGACTCCATGTGCTGCACACTGCATTGACCTTATATTGGAGGACATTGGGAAAATTCCTAGAATTGCAAAAACTTTGGAAAGGGTCATTCAATTGACTGATTATATCTACAACCATTGGGGGGGGGGGGGGTCTTAAATATGATGAGAGAATACACAAAACAAAGAGAGCTGGTTAGGGCTGGGAAAACTAGGTTTTGCACTTCATATCTTACAATAAAATCCATTTATAAGCAAAAACATAACCTAAGGGCCATGTTTACTTCTGAGGAGTGGGTTCGTAGTAGATGGGCAAAGGAAGCAAATGCTAAACGAGTAGTAGAAACTATTTTGATGCCTTCTTTTTGGAATACTATAGTTTACATTCTTAAAGTTATGGGCCCTCTTGTTCGAGTTCTTCGCCTTGTTGATAATGAGAGAAAACCAGCTATGGGTTATATATATAAGGCAATGGATAGGGCCAAAGAAGCTATTATAAAAGCTTTTAATGAGAATGAAGAAAGGTATTCAAATATTTTTAAAATCATTGATGAGAGATGGGAATGTCAATTACATCAGCCTTTGCATGCAGCGGGTCATTTCTTGAATCCTGAGTACTTCTATTTTGATGATAACATAGCAACAAATCATGAAATTACAGCAGGATTGTATGCTTGTATACAAAGATTAGTTCCTAGTGCTGAAATTCAAGACAAGATCATGGCTGAACTACCCATCTATAAGAAAGCTGAAGGACTCTTTGGCATTGAATTGGCTAAAAGATCAAGAAAGACAAGGGCTCCAGGTAAGAAAGCATTTATACCTAACTTATAATGACTAGAACAGTGACACTTTTTAAAAAAAAAAAAAAAAAAAAAAAAAAAAAAAAACTGACTTCTAATATATCATATATCATTACTCACTTATTTTTTTATTTTTTTTTAACATAGCTGAATGGTGGAGTTTGTATGGGAGCTCAACTCCGAATTTGCAACAGTTAGCAATAAGAATCTTGAGCTTGACTTGTAGTGCATGTGGTTGTGAGCGTAATTGGAGTGTGTTTGAGCAGGTGAGTTTTAAAGTATGATAAGTAGATTTTATCCTTTGATGAGCTACTTTATTTCATAGAAAATTCCAATAGTTTAATTATTCACTATAGTCTAATACTTAGTTTTCATAAATGGTTGTAGATTCACAGAAAAAGAAGGAATAGACTTGCACAAAAACGACTAAATGATTTGGTCTTTGTGAAGTATAATCAAAAGATGAAGGCACGATATGATAAGCGTGATGTTATTGATCCCATCTCCTTAGATGATATCGATGAAAGTAATGAATGGTTGTTGGGGGAAATGGGTGCTGAACCATCTATGAATGTTAAAGATGAGTTGGTTTTTGATGATGATGATGATGGTTTGACATGGGGTGTAGTGGCAAGAGCTGCTGGTGTTGGAGAACCAAGGAAGAATACTAGATTCCAAACAAAATCAAGGGCAAGCTCAAAGGCCTCAACATCACAGCCAAATATTGAAAAGGAAAATGCTGATTCTGATGAGACTGAGGAAGAGAATGTTGATGGTTATAAATCTGGTTCAAGTGGCTTGGAAAGTGATGGAAACTTGAGTGAAGACTCTGATGATGACCTTTAGATTAAAAATAACAACCACATTTAGGCTATTAAATAGGCTAATAGGTAGAATGTTCAATCTAATAGGCAGAACAGAATGTTTAATCTTCAAATGCTTTTGTTTTGTCATGGATAGTCATGAAGTTCAATCTTCAATGTTTTGTTAGGAGTTTTCTTCTTTCTAATATGAAGTTATGAAGGACAAAATTGGGAAATGCCCTATTTGGGCAAAAATAGCAGCTTTCTTCCCTTTTTTCCAAACTATATAGGAAAATGCCCCTGTTTTGTAACTCGACAAACCGGAAATCGAGTTATATTGAAAAACTCGATTATTAAGTGAGCGAGTTATGTGTGAATTTGGTTCCACCCGGCCAAATAACTCGGTAACTGGTAAATCGAGTTTTATGAACCTGTATCCATTTCAAACCCCAACGTCTCAGAAACTGTTCACTCTCATTCAGTCATACTCTCCCTCGCTCTGCCATCACTCTCTCCTGAACTCTGCCTCAACGTCTCCCTCTCCGTTAGTCTCACTACCCCTCTACACTTTCCCTCACCCTCTCACTCACTCTCCCTCTACACTTTCCCTCACCCTCTCACTCTCCGTGGTGCTTCCGTCGAACCCTCATCGCCGCCGTTGATTACAGGTACGTTGCTCTTCTCTTTCTCTTGTTTTGTTTATCACAACTGACCATAATTAGCCTTGCATGCATCTTGTTGGTTTAGAAAAAGTCATCTGGAAATCTCTGTTTCACACATTCGAAGCAATTTTTTGTTGTGTGTGGGTATTTTGTGTGGGTATTTTGGGCTTTCAATCAATCTTGTGTGTGTGCACCCGTGTAGAGACCATATAAATAACTCCAATCAATGGCTACCTACGTCTTCCTGATTCATTTACAGTTTCTGTTTATATGGGTCATGCTCATTTGCAGTTTCCTGTGATCTCTGTGTTTCTGGGTTCATGAATTTTAGCTTGAAGTAGAAGATATTTGGATGACAATGGGAAAGATGTATTTTGTCGTGTCTCTTGCAAAGTGCATTCTTTGAAACGTACTCAACAGTAGTAATTTAATAATAAAGATGATAATTTTGTGTTTATATGCTGCAATGATGACATTATAAATGTAATGCGATTGTTTTGTTTAAATACTTTGCATAGTGTGTGAAAAACTTGTAAAATTGCTTAGGGAACCTAGGTAAACCCTAAACACAAAACCCTATTCAAGAACCTTAACTGAATGCTGAGTTTTAAAATTCCCGCATCGAAATTTGTATCAGATCCATTAAGGCTTCTGTCCGTATCAGATTTATGAAATTAAAGTTGTCACAATTCTTGTTTTGTGTAAGAGTGAAGTTACAGCAGTCTGAAATCATGCATCACCTCTATCTCTATTTTTAGAAGAGGAAGTGTATAATTGTATATTCAATCCCTATTACGAAAAAAGTTATCTTTGCTTGTTATTGTCCTTTTGTTTTTTAATTAAGCTTTTCTGAACAGTTGTCGTAGCTTTCATATAATTCATGTCTATGCATTATACGATTGTGCTGGATTCTTTTTCTTAACCCCCCCCCTTTTTTTTTGGTGCTGGGCTATAGTGGCGTTTCGCAAACACCACTATAGGTCATACTCTTACAAATGCCTATAGTGGCGTTTGCCAAACACCACTATAGGTCTCATTGTTACAAGCCTATAGTGGCGTTTGTCAAATGCCACTATAGGCCTTACCCAACCGAAAAAAATAAAAAAAGTGCCTATAGTGGCGTTTGACAAACGCCATTATAGGCCCTTGTAATACCAGGACTTATAGTGGTGTTTGAAAAACGCCACTATAGGCTGTTGGAAATGCTATTATAGACCCATTTTTTAAAACGCCTCTATAGGACTCTCCAAATGCCACTATAGATATGCCTATAGTAGCGTTTATATAAAATGCTACTATAGGGTACCTATAGTGGCTTTTTTACAAACGCCACTAAAAAAAATGCCACTATAGGACCAGTTTTTTTTAGTGAATATATATGTGTGTGTGTGTAAACATAAAACTAAACATATTTAGAATATTCATTACAAAAACATTTAGCTGCTATCTAATTATTTGAGTCAATGAAGCCAAACATTTAAGTGGAAGAGATATTTTAGTAGAGACATTAAGCTATGATATTGGTATTGTTTAAGATCTAATATACAACTATAATTTTTTTTTATTTAAATGAATTTTTCCAAATAATCACTGTTAAATAAAATTATAGCAAATTTATATAAGGTACAAATTATTTCATATTATTATAAAAAATGACAAAAATAGAACCATTTTACCTTCATCTCATTTGAAGTTCACACAATATGGTTCAATGATTTCAATATTTATTCTTTATAACGACATGAACTTCAAGGGTAATTGATATTTTTCATTAAGTCGACTATATATTTATTTAAAGTTTTATGTATTTATTATTTTCATATGTGAGAACCTTTTGTTACACATGTTTTAGAAAAATCAAGTCTTAAAGTTAATGTATGATTTATATTATAATGAGGATTTACTACACATGCAATACACATTAGAAAAATAAACAGCTAAACAAGATACATAAACATGTTATGTATAAATAAATTGGCTAACCTTGATTTCAAATCCAAGAAAAATAATGCAAAACACATTTTGCTTCCTTTTAATATATATATATATATATATTGAAAAAAGTAACAAAAAATCCTAGAATGTTATGCAATGCAAATCCTAGAAAAACAAAGAAAACAAAACAGCAAGAAAAAATGTCACAAAGAGTAGAGCGATGAAGCACAAGGACCATGTCAAAAAGGCTCAATTAGATCGAGTTTTTTGCATCTAAAACTTTTTAGATGCAACTCTAGAATTCTGAGCAACCCCAGGATTAGAATAAAGGTTTAAAACCTTTACCAACTTACCAATAAGTACCATAGGATCTTGTGCTTGAGGCACAAGTACTTTTGGCTTATTTGCTTGCTTAGTAGCTTGCAACTTGAAACAGTTTGGACGAATGCGCCTAGACTTTCCACAAAAATGACAAACTCATGCAGGCTTATCATGCAACTTGACCTTAGGAGGGTTAGGAGCCTTATGTTTAGATTTTTGAAGATCAACCCTAATCTTCCTAGGAGGTGTAACTTCTATAGATTTAGCAGCCTCACTCACAGAGGGTTTGACAACCTCACTAACAGGGGGTTCAGAAGAAGGAACAAAGTTTATAGATTGGGGTTCAAGCACATAGATGCTTTTTATAAAATCTAAACCAGTCTTGTTAGAGGGAGACTTTTGAAAACTCAGCATGTGATTAAGTTTGAAGCTTGCAGACCTATTAGTTTGTTCTCTAGTAACAAATAGTTCAAGTTCCAAATTCTTAACTTTATCAAACAAAAGCATGTTCTCAGTCTTCACATCATTCAACAATTCATTAGCATCAAACAGTTTCACAAGCAAAATTTTCTTTTCAAGTTCAAGAGATGCAATTTTTTTTAAGCCTAAATCAACACTCATAGCATCCTTTGCAGTAGCTTTGCAAAATTTATTGTAGGTTTTTTGTAAATATGCATCCTAAGAGAGTTCCCCATTAGAAGGGTTCTCCTCAATAGCAACATTTTCATCAACTATAGCAGTAGTAGTGAAAGTGATGAAGTTTCCATCCTCATTACTACTAGACTCATTGTCAGAAACTTCATCATCACTAAGGGTTACAGCCATAGCCTTACCCTTAGATCTCAAGAATGTTGGATATTCAGATTTCACATGACTATACTTTTGACACTCAAAACATTATTGACCTATAGAATTATTGGAAGGTTGACCTACTTTCTCTTTAGGTTTTTCAGTGTTGTTCACCTTAGTGGGATCATTTCTCTTAAAATTTCTAGGTTTAGCATTGTTTTTACCTTTTGCCCTTCTGTTGTTGTTCCTAAGAAAGTTTCTAAAGTCCTTGGCAAGATAGGCAATCTTTGTAGTAGAGAGCTCATCATTAAATCTACTCACATCAACATCATCAACAGACTTAAGAGCCATTGATTTGTATTTGCTAGTTTTAGGGAGGTCCAACTCATAGGACTGAAGAGATCTTACAAGTTCATCAACAGGGATGGAGTCCACATCCTTGCTTTCAGTGATGACAGTCACTTTGGGTCTAAAATCCTCAGTCAAAGATCTAAGAATCTTCCTAACAATTTTAGATTGATTATAGATTTCACTCAAATTATAAGCAGAATTAAAAATATCATTAAGCTTTACATAGAATTCATCAAAAAATTCATCATCAGACATCCTAATGCTTTCAAATCTAGTTGTTAATTGCTGCAACTTATTGATTTTAACTGCCTTTGTGCCTTCATGCATAGTTTGGAGGATATTCCAAGCAGTATAAGCAATCTCAACATTAGAAATTCTCTTAAATTCCTCCATAAAAATAGCATTAAAGATAGCATTCATAACTTTGCTATTAAAAATGGCTTCTTCTTTCTGATAAGTTTGCCACTCACTCACAGGAGTAGTGGGCTTCTCCCATCCGTATTCAACAGAGTTCTAGACTCTCTCATCAATAGATTTCAGGAATGCTTTCATTCTTACTTTTCAATAAGCATAATTATTCCCTTCAAAGTGAGGTGAAATAACAAAAGAGTGTTTGTGGTCCATGACAACTGAGGTCAAGGATCAGCTCTTAGATCAAAGGATCTACAACAATAGAGCAACTTGTTCTGATACCATTTGTACATTTTTAGACCCCTTAAAATACAACAAGATTAACTTAGTTAATTAGCCAAGTGATTACTTAGTCAAATTAAACAGATCTAGGTTAATACAAATATATCACATTAATGTAAAGTGCAGAAAATAAAGAACACAAAGATATGATGACACAGGAAAACCAAACCGATAAAAAACCTAGGGAAGATTTAACCTAGCTATCCTCAAGGTAAAACGAATCCACTATGAAAGAATTAAAGTTTACACAATAGCGACTTAGACCATTAATATCCTATTACTATCTCGAGTAGGAAATTTACTACCACGACCACGTGACAGCTCCGAGTCCACGGACTATTTCTTTCTTGGATTCCCAACAAATACAAGCACTTGTGCTTGTGTATCTTTAAGCTCTTGAATCTGCAATTGAAATGATCACCAAGTTCTTGACATAGTCTTGATTCTTGATAACCCTAAGTATGTGTGAAGGCAAACATTTCTAGATCTCATAAAAGATTCACACACACAGCATAAAGAGCAATCTCAAAACGTGGCTAAGGTTTTCTTTTTTATACTTAAGGCAAAATATAAAACCTTATACATCAAATGGGCTTGAGCTGAGTTGGAAAATTCTGTAGAAAAACAATTTGCATGATTTTTGATCAATTGAGCTAGGCAGATTTACACAATAAATTCTGCAGAACACTCGATTCCAACTTTACATAAAAATACACTTTGAGCAAGTCTAAACAAAACCAAAACATTTTGATCATAATTTGCCAATATTACAAAATGAAGTTCGAATACATTAATTTCTAATTCCTTAGAACCTAACAATATAGATTAATAACAACCAAATTTGCTCTTCTCGTTTAAGTAAATGAGCCTTTTCTTCTAAAAAAATAAAAAGTAAACGAGCTTTAAACAATTCCAAATATGGCAATTTAAACGTAACGGTTTTCATCCACATAATTTATCCAACTAATTTTTTCCATTTTTCATTTCTTTTTATTTTTATTTTATAGACATTTGATTATTTCTCAATTTCTCATAGCTAGTATTTTACTATATCGATATTGATATCGAAAATGAAAAGGAGTACTTCCATCCACGCTAGAGATTTACTACATGACATAAGCCTGATCAGAGGTAACCATTGATTTCTTTTACTTCCTTTTCCTTCAAAGCAATAAATACAATGAAAATCAATTTGCAAGCAATTTTCCGTGATACATTATTACAAATTTACAACTACTAGGAGGACATTATTACAAATTTACAACCCTAAATCAATCCTCTTTCCTCCCTATAAAAACATTCTTTAAAAGTTTTAAAATCATAGATTCACCAATCCTCTTAAATCATAACCCACCATCAACACACACAAACAAATACTCCAATCATTTTAAAATAAGAGTTTTAAATTTATTAGTTCCCACTCCATAATATGTTAAATTAAATTTGAAAATTTTAATTTTTAAAATCATAATTGTTTGTGTGTGTATATATATTTATTTACTTCATATGTGAGAACCTTTGTTACACATATTTAAAAAAAAAAAAAAAATCAAATCTAAAAGTCAATATATGATTTATTTTATTATGAGGTCCTACTAAACATGCTATATAAATTAGGAACATAAACAATACACATATGTTTGTGTGAAAAACATAAATACATTTATATACATAATCACAAACATCATTCTCCATGAACCCGTGGATCCAAAAAAAAGTATTAAATAGTTTTTAAAAGAAAGGATTCAATATATATATATATATATATATATATATATATTTTTTTAGGAACATTAAATAATTGGGTTTAAACATCTAATTCTTCAATATAATAAAAAATAAAATCTCAAAATAAAAAAGTAACGTCAATAAAAGAATTGAAATTTGTTAATAATTTTAACTCAATTTCATGTATAACTTGTAAATAAAAAGTAACGATAATAATAAAAGAAATAAAAAAAAAAAAAAAAAAAAAAAAAAAAAATAATAATAATTTAAAATAGGGGAGCTATAGTGGCGTTTGGAATAGGACCTATAGTGGCATTTACCAAACACCACTATAGGTCCAAAAAGTGCATGTTCTACACTATTTTGAAAAAAAAAAAAATTCAAGCCAAATACTACGGAATATGCCATAGAATATTCTATGACATAGAATATTCTATGACATATTCTACAATATTCCTTAAAAAAATGAATGAGTTTCAGCAGTAAAGAATATATATATTTATTTAAATGTATATATTATTTTATGTTTATATTTAAATGAGAAATGCTATGTCCACAATATTTTCACAACAAATTATAGGTAGTTAGTTGTTATTGATTCAAATTTGAACATAACACTAAGATTATTTTTTTGCCTTAACAATAAAAATCAATAGCAACCTACCACTTAAAATTTGTTGTAAAAATATTGTGAAAATGTTATTAACATATCATTTCTCTTTATATATATATATTGTGGGGACAAAGAATTTAGCAACCCCGGCCCACTTCGTACCAAGCCAAGGCCCATGCCGAGGGTGAAGCAATGCCCGAGGACGGAGTGTGAAAATCCAAATTGCCCAGAAGCCTTGCCGAGAACGACCGTGTCCTCGGCCCACCAAGACCAAGGGAGGTGGAAGTAAGGGCCCACCAAAAGCAACCTTCCCGGGTGTCTAAAGGGAAGGAACAAGCACAAAGTGTCAGCCATGGAGGCACGGTAGAGGAGCAAGTCTAAAACGATCTGTCACATCCACATTAAATGCCCACAACTAACGTTCTAGCTGCATTAATAAGGAAATGACCTCTGAACGGCGCAGCCTTAGTTGTTGCAAACCACAGAAAGAATGGGAAGGCGGCTGATGGGACAAGCACTCAAGTAGTGACTTGCTTGATCAACAAATGGAGGGCTAAGTTCAGCTGTAAAGGGGGTATATAATGTAAGGAGTCCCTCTTAAGAGGGGGACGAAGAAAGAAGAAAGGGAGAAAGGCCGGTAGAAGGATAGAGTACTATAGCTTTCTGGATCATCACTGAAATCTTTGTAATCATTCACTAGATGAATAAAAGAACTTCAAGCTCCCCGGAGGAGGGTCGAGGAGCACCATTGCATATTTCAATCTAAGTTCATGCCGTTTAATCTCCGTACATCCATGCTCAATTATTATATCCCTCATTTGGGCCTAGTTCTTGAACCCGCTCTCTACAAATTCATTGTATTGGGCTAGCTGGGCTTGAGTCCACTCACTCAACAGTAGAAGTGCTCAAACCCGGTCTCTACATATATATATATATATATATTTTTTTTTTTTATGTATGAGAAATGCTACGTCTACAATATTTTCACAACAAATCATAAGTAGTTAGTTGTTATTGGTTCAAATTTGAATTTAACACTAAGATTATTTTTTACCCTAACAATAATAATCAGTAACAATCTGTCACTAAAAATTTGTTGTAAAAATGTTGTGAAAATGTTGTGAATATATTATTTTTATAGATACACATATATACTTATCATTTCTCATTATATATATATATATATCTAAAAAAAATTAAAAACCCCCCACCTACCCCCACTCTCCCATATTTCTCCCTTATCTCCAAGCAAGTCTCAGAGACTTCCTTACTTTCTCTTCTGACTTTTTTTTTTTTTTCCATTATTTCTTTGTCTCCCTTATCTCTCCACGCCAAGTCTCAGACTTACTTCCTCTTTTGTTTTTTTCTTTTTTTCTTTCATTCTTTTTCTCCGTTGTCTCCACTCCTCCATCTTTCTTGTTTTCTTTTTCTTTCACTCTTCCATCACTTCACACGCACCTGATACTTTCCTCTTCCTCTCCATTTTGATTTTATTTTTTCTGTTTTATTTATGGTGGTGTTAATGTTTGTGGGTTTTGGATTTGCAGATGGTGTTGCAGCTAATTGATTTTGTTCAAATTTGTAGATGGTGTTTGAAGCCATTTGTTGTATAGTTGCAGGTAAGCATTTTTTTTTTTTTTAATTTATGATTGTTTTGGTCTATTTATTTTTTGATAATAGTTTTGGTCTATTCCTTGTTTGTTGTCAACTTTGCTTCATGGGTCTATGGGATTTCTAATCAATTTGATGATTTCTTTTTGCAGGTTGGTTTGTGGTGGTTGAATGTGTTGGGGTGGAGTGGCTATTTTTTTTTTTAAAAAAATTTTGGATGTGAGCATTTTGTGTTTGATTTTGAATTTTTTTAGGTGGGTTTGTGTTTTAATTTTGAATTTGCTGGGATAGCTATAGTGTTTATATTTGGAGTTGCTTTTTTTTTTTTTTTTTTGGATGTGAGCATGTTGGGTTCGATTTTGAATTCTTTTATGTGGGTTTGTATTTCATTTTGAATTTGTTGGGATAGCTATAGTGTTTGTTTTTTGTTTTATTTATGTATTTTGTTTTGTTTTGTATCTTTTAATTTATTTTTTTTTAAATTTCACGTCAAAAAAAAAAATTCTTTTGATTACCAAAAATTTTACCAAAATCAAATTTTTTTTTGGTGGTTTTTTTGGCAGTAGTGGCATTTGTAGAGTCTACAGTGGCGTTTCACAAAAGCCACTATTATATCGTCACTATAGACCTATAGTGGCATTTGAAAACGCCACTATAGACGAATTTTTTTATTTTATTTTCAATAAAAGCTATAGTGGCGTTTTTGGTCTGTTGTGGCATTTTTATTAAACGCCATTATAGGTCTACAATGGCGGTACAATAGTGGTGTTTGTAAACGCCACTATAGGCCCAGTTTTTTATAGTGAATTTTTATTACAAAAATTTTTGCAATGATATTAAATGCTCCAATATTATTTCATTTATATGTATTATTAATAAGAGTTATAGGTTTACAAATTACAAAAATAATTTCTTATACCTTAATATCGCAAGATATAATAAAAAAAATACTAAAATAATAATCCATAAGACAATAAAACAAAATTACAATTAAATAACCTAAATAGACAACTTATGACCCATAATGGCATAAAAGTAAATCTGTATCCCATTCTTTAGGTATAGTTTTGTTTGTTCAAAGATTATCAAGTGACTTTTATTTAGTTATTATTTACAAGGTGAATTGTTGTGTGAAATATCAATATTTATTTTGTTTTAGTACCCAACCACCACTAAAGTCGAACAACGTATGGAGTCAGGGTTCTGTTTTTTATAAAATTGACACAAGACACTAGATTGAGATGAATGCCACTAATTTTTCCTTTAAAAACAGTACTAATTAATGCAAAATAGGTATGTAAAGAAAGAAGAGAAAAAAGAAGGTGAAGGAGTAAGAGGATGATGATGAGGCGTACCTGCGTACAATCCCTAGATCAAAGAACCCATTTTGAAAATTATACGAAATTGATATCTAGATTAAGATGCTGAAAAATCCCTTTTTTTTTTTCTTTGATTAAAAGTTTTTTTTTTTTTGAGGAAATAACAAAAAATAAATAACAATATATAAAAAAAATTATCATAACAACCTAATAGTTTAGTTTGGTTTAATACCAAAATGTGGATTGATCACCAAAAAAAAATTGTACGTATTACTAATTAAACCAATAGATGATAGACATGTGAGTAAATTAGATATTTGTACTTGATATCTTAAAGTTCCAGAAAAATTGATACTGAACCATTTATTTTTAGATATTGGTAATACTTTTTTTGGTCCACATTTGTGGAGAATAATGTCTGTGTTGATGTATATGAATGTATTATTTTTCACACACATATAAACATGGATAAACATATTTGTATACTTATGTTTGTTTTTCTAATGTATATTTCATGTGTAGTAAATCCTCATTATAATATATATTATATATCAACTTTTCGACTTGATTGTTCTAAAAAATGTCTAACAAAAGGTTCTCACATATGAAAAATAATAAATACATAAATATTTAAACAAGTATACAATCAATTTAATGAAAAATATCTATTACCCTTGAAGTTCATGTCATTGTAAAGAATAAATCTTGAAATCATTGAATCATATCATGTGAACTTCCTCTAAATGAGATGAAGGAAAAATGGTTCTATTTTTGTCAATTCTCATAATAATATGAAATAATGTGTATAACAAAATGTTCTCACATATGAAGTAAGTAAATAAATAAATATATATATATATATATATATAGACACAAAATTAAGATGTTATAAATTAATTCTTTTCCTAATTTAATTTAACATACTATGGACTAATAAATTTAATAGTCATTACTTCTAAAATGATTGGAGTATTTGCTTGTGTGTGTTGATGGATTAGTGGGTTATGGTTTAAGATGATTGGTGAATCTATGATTTTTAAATCATTTTAAAGAATGTTTTCATAGGGAACAATGATTATTTAATTTAGGGTTG
Source organism: Quercus suber (assembly GCF_002906115.3). NCBI lineage: Eukaryota > Viridiplantae > Streptophyta > Magnoliopsida > Fagales > Fagaceae > Quercus > Quercus suber. The sequence goes on along the minus strand of NW_027069625.1, from coordinate 952,505 downwards.
AAATTTACAATGACTCAAGAAAAAGTGCTAGTTACATTTACGATATAACAGCAGAAATTAACCATAGGGGGTGAATTGTTAACTAAACCAAACTTCAGGTTGTAAAATCAAATTTATGAAATTTTGGAGTGTAAAATTCAGTTAACCCTAAACTTCAGGAGTATAATTTGCAATTTACTCTAGCTTTAAAGTTAAAATTGAAAATAGTTTTTGATTCAAGATTAAAAAAATTAATTTAATTAATTTTTTTAAAACTAGAATTTTATTTTTTTTGTTTTTGTTTTATTTTTATTTATTTAAATGTTAACATGGTATTTTTTAAAATCAAATAAATTTTTATTATTATTATTTTACTAGCCACATTAGTATCTAACATGCCAACAATGCATTCCATTTACAACGTAGACAATTTTTGTTAGAGAGATGATAGTAGAGACTAAAATGGAAATGGTTTTCAATTTTCAGGGACTAAAATAAGTGAGTCTAAAAAGTAGAAACCAAAACTGAATCAGCCCAAAATATAAGAACCAAAAGTGAATTTTCGCCTACTTAAAACACATAATATTAGATCGACAAAATCGTTATTTTTAAAGTACAATTAAACATTTATACAAATCTTTATTCTTAAATTCTCATAATGTTACTAAGACTCTTTTACCAGTAAATATAACACGTTAAATCAAATCAAATATCACACCTAAAGACCAATAATGTTACTAACTAATTCCATATTTCATCGAGGAGTCTTTGTTAGTTTTACATTCTTTTCATCTGAAAGTGTTGGTTGGATTAGATTCTGAATTTCATCCAAGAATTGGTGATGAGGGAGACACAAGAAGATTATTATTTAGTATTATTTATGTTTGCAAGCCCATTGTATTTTTATGTTTTAGGTCCTATTAGTTTATTGGGCTTTTAGTTATTGGGCTTTTAGTATTTTAATTTAGAAATAAGGTTATTTTTGTAATAAGGCAATTAGGGTTTCCTAACCAATTAGAACTAGGATTTAGCAATCCTTTATAAGCAACTTATTGTACTCCTTGAGGAGATGGTTGATATTTTGATGAATGAAAACAATGGCCGTTTGGTCTTTCTTTGGTCTGGTGCTGACTCCAGGTCTACCCTAGGTGCTGACTCCTAGTGGTTTCTCCACTTGGTGCTGACTCCAAGCAAGGTCTAGGTGCTGACTCCTAGGTCATATCCCTTTATTTTTCTATTGTTTAGTTTTCATTCTGGTTGTCCTGCGTCATATTTGGTATCAGAGCAAACACCGATCCGTTGAAGCATCACCGCAGGAAAGAGCCAGAAAATCTCACCCAAAAAAAAAAAAAAAAAAATATCCCTCACCATCGTGTTTTTCTCCACCAAAGATAAAGAGCCAAAAAATCTCACCCAAAAAAAAAAAAAAAAAAATATCCCTCACCATCGTGTTTTTCTCCACCAAAGAGTTGTCTGTGTCATTTTTCTACTTGGTGCAAGAAAGTTGTCATACAGTTGTGTTTCCCAATTAAAAAAAAAAAAACCACTCAAGATATCAGCCACTAGCCGAGACCCACAAATCAACCCTTCGCCGCCGTAGCCCATCAGCCACCAACTACAGACCCATCAGCCACCGCCGCCGACACCATCTTCGCCCCTGACCACCGCCGTTGAGAACGTCAGCCACCGCCGACGCAAGACCTGAGACAAGCCGCCACTGATCCTCCATGTCGCGCCGCCGCTAGGCGTCGAATCTCCAGCGCTGGCCAAAGACCCTCATTGCAGAAACAACCTCTGTTTCCAGTTTAATTTCTTTTGAGTTTTGTTAGTTAGTTTCGAGTTCTGTTTTCTAAGTTTATCGTGTTTGACTTTGTAATTTTCAAAAAAAAAAAAAATCACAAGGAAATGAAATAAAGTGTTGTTACTTTGACAGCCCAGTGGACGTGTTGGGCCCTTAAGTTGCTTTTCCATATATCTATCTTGTGCAAACAGACCCACTCACGTGAGGAGCCAAACCTGTGACTGTAGTGCAGCAAGTTGGCCACTGACAAGGAGAAAATCACAGCAGCTATTTGTTGAAACACTATTTTAGAGCATCATGGTAATATCTGACGCACCTTATTTTGATGGTGATGATACTTATCCACGAGATTTTGTCAACTGGATAAATGGGATGGAGCAATTCTTTGAGCAAGCAAATTGGGCAGATAATAAAAAGGTTAGGTATGCCAAGTTGAAGTTAAGAGGTCACGCACAAAGGTTTTGGGAGAAGCTTGAATATTTCCGCTATGTGGATTATGAGCCTGCCATCAGTGTGTGGGAAGATATGAAAGAAAAGCTTTGTGATGAGTATTTGTCACCATACTATCGAGCTAAGTATCTACCCCAATCTCAATGTGGTGCTTTTCAAGTTGAAGCAAATACGATGAAACTTCATTCTCATCCCATTTCATGTCCTCAACGCATTTTTGAACAATCTACCAAGGAAATATCTACCAGGAAAGTAACAGAATTAACTGTGAAGCTCATGAAAGACATTCAAGACAGGATTGCTCAACATAAGAAGACTCAATCCGATTTAATTGGGAAACCAAGGACACTAGATCACAATGAACTTCTTGCTGCCCCAATAGGAGACAACATTGATAATGATATCTTGGTTGTTGAGAATCCTCCAGCAACACCAAAGTCTAATGTTGACACAAACGTACATGCCTCAACAAGTGTTACTTTAACATGCGTGCAGGGAAATGAATCTATTGAAGAGCAGCAAGGTGAAGAGATGGCGCCTAAAGAGAGTATTACATTAGAGGGTGCACATGATGTGAAAGTTGAAGTTGTTGAATGTGTTTTTGATCAACCCTCCACAGTCCTTGAAGATCTACATCTTGGTGAAGTCGAAGAGGTTAAAACTACAGTGCTTCCTATGGTTCATAAGGTTCAAGACGAGATTATACTGATTCCACACATTGATTTTGTTATTCCAAATGAGTTTGATGTGGTGGAATTCAAGGTTTTTCTTTTCCCTGTGCTCCTTAAGGTGATTCTAGATTTGAAGCAAGTGTTACTTGTCAGCATCCTAATCCTTCAACACTTTAGAACTCGAGGTCGAGTTTTCTCCAACCAGAGGAGAATGATGAGGGAGACACAAGAAGATTATTATTTAGTATTATTTATGTTTGCAAGCCCATTGTATTTTTATGTTTTAGGTCCTATTAGTTTATTGGGCTTTTAGTTATTGGGCTTTTAGTATTTTAATTTAGAAATAAAGTTATTTTTGTAATAAGGCAATTAGGGTTTCCTAGCCAATTAGAACTAGGATTTAGCAATCCTTTATAAGCAACTTATTGTACTCCTTGAAGAGATGGTTGATATTTTGATGAATGAAAACAATGGCCGTTTGGTCTTTCTTTGGTCTGGTGCTGACTCCAGGTCTACCCTAGGTGCTGACTCCTAGTGGTTTCTCCGCTTGGTGCTAACTCCAAGCAAAGTCTAGGTGCTGACTCCTAGGTCATATCCCTTTATTTTTCTATTGTTTAGTTTTCGTTCTGGTTGTCTTGCATCAATTGGGGATTGCTAGATTTAAAAAGATTTTCAAAATAAGTGAAAGCAATCTCACTCTCTTGCCTACAATCCAACTTCCAGGCCTCTTTTTTCAAAAAGCCTATGGCAATTGTGGTAAGGTGGAAGAATCTTGTATTGAGATATGGGGGAGATAAGCCACTTGATTCTAAACTTTTGCCTCCCAACTCCCAAGTGATTCTTCTCTTCTTTGTAATTCTCGTTATTCTCTTTCAAACTCCACCCCCTCTCTTCTTCTATCACCAAAATCCTACTTTTGCAGTGCACCTATCAACTCCTTAAGTATTTTTTTTATGGATTGAATCAAAGACATTTTGTCTAGATTCTTTGACTTTGTTTGTCAAAATAAATTGGAGGGAGCCCTGGATCTTCATTTTCCAAAGACCCTTTGAATTACAATCGAGCTTCTACTGTCCCCAAACCAAGTTTTCTAAATAAGACTTAGCTATTTTCTCAAGTACACTCCAAAAATAAGATCCAGCTATTTTCTGTTCCTCTATCTCGGATCTTTACCCAACCTTTGCCTCAGTGCTGGTCTCAAGAATTTAGCTTGGGTTGTGTTTAGACTCTCTGAAAGCCAGTCCAAAGGGATTGAGATCTGTAGGCAATAATCTTATCTAATACAAAGTTTGGGTCTAAAAGGGATTTCTTGGGCCCAACCTGATTCTTTAGGCCCGGTTTAAGTTTAAATCCAGTACCCATTCTGCCTAAAGCTACTTCCTTCAGGATACGTCTTCCTTCAGGAATTTATATCCGAAAATAAATTCGTACAGATATCAGTTTTTTTTTAAATTAAAAAATAAATAATAGCACACATACATAATTAAAGTTTTTATTTTTGGTTGTAGGTCTTGAGAGTGAGGGCTAAGGCATGTTGTTTTTATTTTTAGTTGTTTGTTAAGTTGTAATAGAGTCTAAAACAACATTCACATCAGGTTCAATGAAATATTTGCCAAATTTAATCTAAAATTTTCACTTTTATTACTTTTAAAAATATACACCTATATAGTCTTAATATTTGATTATCTATTCTATTAAAATATTATTCTTTTCTAAAAAATAAATAAATAAATGTTTTTTTTTCCATCTTCCCTACCTTTACACCTACGCCACCGGCCCACCATAGACCCAAAGTAAGTATAACTCAACCACACCAACACCACCACCAAGAAGCTGCCATTGTCCACCAGGGTTCACAAATTAAGCCAATAATCTCCACAGCCACAACCACAGCTGCATTGCTCTTCAATCGGACTTATTTTGGATTGATTTTTTTTTTTTTTTTACTAGATCTAGGAGGGTTCCCATCATAAAGGAGAAAAATGTAAATAAAGAATGAATTAATAAGATTAACTAAACCTAAGAATCAGTAAATGTTTTAACAATTGTGAATACAAGGGCAGGCAGAGTGGCAGACTTATTTACCGTATCTTACCAAAGCGGTTACATCAACAATTGTGTTTAAGTTCACATGGTTAAGCATTGATTGAACTTGAAGATAAACAAATATAACAAAACATAAAGGGTGAGAATATAGAATTTTATGGTTAAGTGATGAAGAAGGAAATATACAAATTTGCCATTCCTAGAAGCACCACCATATACAAATTCAGAAACATGCAAGTTTCCATTGGAGTAAGCATATATTTACATAAAAAGCCTCCAGATGGTATTTTGTGTGCTGAGAAGCTATTAAAACTGACCTTCAATGATTTTGTAGAGAGAGGGCCATCAACTATTTGTAAAAAGGGGTCCTGATTTAGTGTTTATTTATAATTTAGTCATGCTTCCCCTCCATAACTCCCTGCATTGTTATAATTGCATCCTTTGTTTTCTGGAGGATATTATATTGTCTTCAATGTGTGACCTCTGAAGGTCATCTTGGGAAAAAGTGAGGCTAACAGCTAGGCAAACTGGGCAGCAGTAGCATAGTGGGAAGACCCAGCCATCTCCAATGGCCATCGAGCTTCTTGGTTTCTTAGCTGCTAGACTGGTTTTCTTTACCTCCACGTACTAAGCTACATAAATACTGAGCATTTGTAGGCCCTGTACTTTGGACTATCCTAGAGAATGCACTTTCTTCATTCAATAAAAGTTCCTCTGGTGTATCATATTCTAAAACCTGAAATCAATGGTGCAAAGTCTAATCTGAGATCAGAAATAAATGACAGATCAATATTGAAGTTATCATGAAATTTGCTAGTTTATTCTTGAGTTAGGAACACTTCTGCAAGAATAGCATTAATGAGGGCATACCTGACCAGCATCAAGCACAAGAATCTTTGATCTTTGCAACATTGCTCTAGCTAGACTTAACAGCTGCCTCTGTCCAACACTGAAATTCTCTCCTCCCTCTGAGACCTTGACAGTTGACACAACTCAAGTGAAAGTACTTTCTGGTTAACATTGGTTGAAGCAAAATGGCAACTAAAAATAAACCCTCGCCTTCAACTAAATTTATGAACTTATGCATTTTCTCTAGGGTCATGCTAACGAGTGTCTTTAGAGTACTCATTAATAATTCATTTTAGGAAAATTTTTATACTATTTTTATGGGAAATGAAAAAAACTGTCATAATAGTAATTACTTTTTTTTCATTTCCCATAAAAACTTTCTTTAAATGGATTATTATTTAGTGCCCTAAGGGCACTCGTTACCATTTCCCTTTTCTTTATACATTTTCAAAAATGAAATTGGATTCTAGGTATTAAATTGACTAACAAATTTTTTTCAATTTTACTTCTATATATATATAAATTGGTTTATAATGTTTTTAAATGATGCACATGTAAAACTAGTTTCAATTTTATATTATATATAAATTTATTATGAATGTATTTATTTAATTGTTACAAGTTCTTTCACTAGAGCATCATTCAACGAACAATACTGATTAATAATTGATGGAGTTGGGTTTTGGCTCAAATCTTTTATGGAGATGATGGAGACAGTTTTTTAAAAGATGAATGGTGTAAAAGAAGAGGTAATTTTTTTTATAAATATTTTATATGTTTTTCTTTCTCTTGTTGTTATCATTATTTTTTATTAATAAGTTATACATGCAATTTGAGTTAAAGTAAATCAAGAACAGTCAATTTTTTTATTATTATTACTTTTTATTTTGATATTTTTATTTTTCCTTATATTAAAGAATTAGATATTTATCTCATTTCTTAATTTTCCAAAAAAAAAAAAGAGAGAGAGAGAGAGAGAGAGAGAGAGAGAGAGAGAGAGAGAGATTAAATCCTTCACATTTGTGGAGAATGATGTTTATGTTTGTGTTTGTGTATATGAATGTACTTATGTTTTTCACATGGATATTCATTCATAGATAAACTTGCATATGCTCGTCATTGTAATAAATAAATCTTGAAATCATTGAAACATATCACATAAACTTCCTGCATAAGATGACATAATTTGTACCTTAATTAAAATTTGATATAATTTTTTTTAATAGTGAATATTTGGAAAATTCATTTGAATAGAAAATCATAATCGTACATTACATCTTGAACAATGCCTATATTGTAGCAAAATGTCTCTACTAAAATATCTATTCCACTTAAATGCGTGACTTCTTTGCCTCAAATCATTAGATCACAACTATATGTTATTATAATGAATATCCTTGATATGTTTTATTATCTGTTTATTGTTATGTTTACATACTCCAAAATCTTCATATTCATGTATTATTACAAGAGTTAAAGTTTTAGAAATCGTACACATAACCAACAAAACCAAATAATACTCATAACGAACAGTAAAAAGGCAATTTACGACCCATAATGACATAAGTTCCAAACCTTTGGACTTTAGTATTTAAATTTGAGTAAACCACCTTTGACTACAAACGAATGCGAGGCCCTTATAAAAAATTTAAATGTCTTTAATTTCTAAAGTTCGAGTTAATCAAAATCCTTAAAAGAAGCTAAACCTCCTATTATTTTTAATAATTAATTTAGATTAATTATTTTTCTATATTGACTGCCCAGCGGGTCAACAAAGAGGTTCATCCTCTTAAATTCAAGCTCTTTGAGAAGGGGAATTTAATAGTTATTTCATGTCTCATTGCAAATTATCTACAAAGCAGCCCGTAATATGTGGTATTTCAAAAATGAGTAAAACAGTTACCCTAATGGCTTGTTTGGAAGTTTAGAGAGGGAGGAGAGTAGAGGGAAGTAGAGGGAAGGGGAGTAGTAGGGAGGAGAGTAGAGGAGAATGATTCACCTCTACCTTATTTGGATGTTTTTAAAATTAGTAAGGGGGAAGGGAGTAATTAGCCCTTCTCCTTGTGTAATTTTGTTAATATAATAAGGGTAAATTAGGTAATTTACTTGGTCAATAGTTTATATACTCTACTTCCCTTCCAAATCTCTCCAAATTGGGGGAATTAAAATTGGGGGGCTAGAGGGAGTCCAAACCCCTCCAAACTCCTCCAAACTCCTCCTCTCATTTTTTAAAAAACTTCCAAACAAGGTAATTACATTACTCTCCCTCCCTCTACTCTACTCTCCCTCCTTTTTTAAACATCCAAACATGCCATAAGAGTTTGAATAACACTCGGTCATTAGAGTATTGTATGAGATTATGCAGAATTTACGAATTTGACTTTTTTTTTTTTGTTGGCTTACTGAATCACTTTTTTCTTTCATTGTATACTCCTTTGTTTTCTACAGGAAGTAGAAGAGAGATGGACAATAACATGATAACTATCAAATTCAAACTCCATCGTTTCGGCTATATTATCTAAAAATGAAAATGTTCACTATGTATATTAAAACTTTAATATTAAGCTAAAATCAGTATTTTGCACACAAAAAAATAATTCTAAAAATGGTTATAGACATATAAGTCAAAGAGACATTATAAGGAAAAAAAAAAAACCAAAATTAACATATTTATATACATATAAACAATGATAATTATATTTTGTTTCTTATACCGCACTTCCTTTAACTTGGTGGGCTTTATAAGCTGAAGTTAATTTGAAAAAAAAATGTATGTATATATATATATATATATATATATATATATGTGATTATATATATTCTTGTTATATATATATATATATATAAATTTGATAAATTATTTGAGAACTTGTTACATATATATTTCTTGTCTATGAATAAATAAATAAAATGCTTCTAGATTTTTATTTGAATTCACTGATTATATATGTATAATAAATTGTTATGGTGGCAATGTAATAACAATTTTGAGGAGAATCATTTCTGGAGGCTTGTAGATCAATTGCAATGACGAAAATCTCAACATGCCCTTAAATGAAAAGCAATCTAAGAGGCAAGAAAAAATGAGATCACAGTAAAGGTATCTCTTAATTCATGCCCTTAAATGAAAAATAATCTAAGAGGCAAGAAAATATGAGATCACAGTAAGGTATCTCTTAATTTATGACCTGTTTGGATGGAGGGGGGAAGAAGGGAGAGTAGAAAGGAGTTGGCTAAAAATAAGCTAATTTTGTGCTAAATTTACTCTACTCTACTCTACTCTACTCCCCCTTCCTCCCCCTCAATCCAAACAGGCCATTATTCCTTGTATCGATACCATATATATAATTTTTTTTTTTTTTGAGGAAACATATATATTGTAAGGGCACGTTTTGCTCCTAAAGCCCAAATAAAATGGACAAATGTCCAAAGAGCCCAAAACAATGAATTTGTAAAAAGTGGGCTAGAAACTGAACTTCAATGAGTTGGACAATGATCACAATAGGCTAATTGTTGCTTGAAAGAATAAACAAACAATTTTGGGTAAGGAAAATCCTCATCGGCAATGTCCGAGGAAGGTTGTTTTCATGTATTTCTCTTAGACTTAACCACAATTACAGTTCTTGAGTGTATAGTGATTTTTCTACAGATTATCTGATGATCCTTTTACAATGGGATTTTCCTTCTTTATATTCCCCTTCCTTACTTCATCTTAGCCCTCCAAGTGTAGATCAGATTGCTGGCTTTGATACTTGTCCCATCAACACTTTCCTGAAGTCTTGGTGGGTAGCTGTAAGGCTGAATATTATTGTTTAAGTATCACCTCCACATTTATGCAGCTAGGGGGTTAGCTGCAGAGCATTCTGAACGGTTTTTAGACCCCTTAACCCAACCAAATTAACCTAATTAATTAGCCAAGTGATTAACTTAGTCAAATTATGTCAATCTAGGTTATCACAATCAAACAATCATATCAAAAATATAAAGCAACGGAAAAGTAAATAATACAATGATATGATGACCTAGGAAACCACACGATAAAAACCTAGGGAGGATTTGACCTAGCTATCCTCAAGGTAAACTTGAATCCACTATCTTGAAAGAATCGAAATTCATACAATAAGACTTACAAGTCCCCACGCTCGACTTCTTATTGCTACCCACCAGTAGAACTTACTAACACGACCACGTGCAAGCTCCGAATCCACAGACTCCTTTCTTGGATTCACCACCAGTTACAAGCACCCACGCTTGTTTTTCTTTAAGCTTCAATGGCAGCAACTAAGTTGATCATCAAGGTGTAGATAACATCTCCTCCTTGAAAACTCTAAGTTTTGTATAAAGGAAAACTCCTTCAGATCTCACAAAAGATTTACACAAAACAGCAATATGAGTAATCTCTAAAACGTGGCTAGGGTTTGCCTTATATACCTAGGGCAAAAACATAAAACCCTAAACGTTTTAGGAGTTAGGGCTGAGTTGGAATTTTGCTGAAAAACACATTCTGCCCGATATTCGATCGATCGATCGAGTAAGACCGAAAGTCACTAATACTTTCTGCAGCCACTCGATTCCAACTTTACATAAACGCACAACTTTGAGCAAGCCTAAACAAGACTAAACAACCTGTTTTGATCATGGTTTGCCAACAATACAAATTAGAGTTCTAAATACATAAATTCTTAAATCTTTATAACCTAACACATTCAATGTGGTGATAACAACTTTCTTCTTAGATATTTCCCAACTCTCTTTTGTCTTATCCCCGCTTGATGTTTATCCATGCTTGTATGATCGTCTATTACTTTGTTCTTGATGAAAGGTCGGACTTATGACCTCTGCTCTATTCAGCTGAGGAGGTACTTCTCCTTGGACAACATTTCCAATTCTTCATGACCAGTAGCGAAGCCAAGATTTCAGTCTAGGGGGGCAAAAATAAAAGATAGTATTAAAAGAAAAACAATTTATATATATTAATCCATAACAGTAACAAAATAAGTTGTAAATAAACAATTGTAATTACAAGTATATGTTTCAAATTGTTAAAAGAAAGAAAAAAAAAATAACCAATTCATAGTTACTAACAATTGAAAGAAGAGATTAATGTAAATCTATAAAGGTTTTTTTTTTTAGAAGAATAAATACATAAAGTTTAGACATCTAATTTGATTCCTTAAAATAAATTAAGAAAAAAAATTCATCTATAAGTTTTTTATTTTATTTTATGAAATCTAAAAATATTAAAAATATGGCAAATACTTGTAAAGTTGTATATATGTTTTACTGTTTGATTGATTCTTAAAACATGTAAAATTCAACATTTATTTCTCTATCCTTCTACGTATTTAAAATTTAAGTTTATAACAAAAATTCAGATTTTTGAAATTGTAAAAAAGTTAAGAAATAACAGCATTACGACATTCATTTATGGGATAAGTTATTTATGAGATAAGCAAGAAAGGAATTGTTGTGAATAGTGAAATAGGTAAAAAATAAACGTGTAAAAAAACATGATACAATATAAAAACTAAGAAAAGAATAATATGAGGTTAGGACTTAGGCATGTCAGGGAGCTTTATCCCTCCCCACCCCCCCCCCCCCCCCCCCGCGCCCCATGCTGCCTCCACCCCTAGTCATGACCAAAACCCTTCTACGGACCCTTTTTTTGTAGACCTCTATCATCATTACCTGTCCTTAGACTACTTGATGTCCTCATACACAACCCACGANCAGAATTTACGAATTTGACTTTTTTTTTTTTGTTGGCTTACTGAATCACTTTTTTCTTTCATTGTATACTCCTTTGTTTTCTACAGGAAGTAGAAGAGAGATGGACAATAACATGATAACTATCAAATTCAAACTCCATCGTTTCGGCTATATTATCTAAAAATGAAAATGTTCACTATGTATATTAAAACTTTAATATTAAGCTAAAATCAGTATTTTGCACACAAAAAAATAATTCTAAAAATGGTTATAGACATATAAGTCAAAGAGACATTATAAGGAAAAAAAAAAAACCAAAATTAACATATTTATATACATATAAACAATGATAATTATATTTTGTTTCTTATACCGCACTTCCTTTAACTTGGTGGGCTTTATAAGCTGAAGTTAATTTGAAAAAAAAATGTATGTATATATATATATATATATATATATATATATGAAATAGAGCTATTTCTTATCTTTTCTTCTTTCAATTACTATCTAAAACAAAATTTTCAAATAGCTAAAGTTAAAACCCAATCTTCATGAACTTGTTTCTCATAGATCATCGACCCTCTGCTTACTTCTTTCAATAAACTTAATGACTCTAATTCTCACCATGATTCAACATTAACTTTATTGGGAAAAAAAGTTATATCCTCAAAAAAAAAAAATACTATACTATATTAAAATATTAAAAATTTAGGTAACTTGGGGGGACAACAAAGAGAGATGTTGGGGTTGGGGGATTGAGTGATAGAAGAGTAAATGAAAAAGAGAGAGAGAGGCAGAGCACCTGAACTCAAAATGATAATTGATAGGGTTGGATTTTGGCTGAAATATTTTATGGAGATGATCGAAATGGTTTTAGAAATGAATGGTGCAAAAATATACGTATATATAAAAATATGTGCATACGTATATTTATGTTCCTAATGTATATTGCATGTGTAGTAAAAGACAAAATTATAAATCAACTTCTAGATTTGATTTTTTAAAACATGTGTAACAAAAGGTTTTCGCATATTAAAAACTATATATATATATATATATTTATTTATGACTAGTAAAATACTTTTTTTATATATTTAATTTAACATACTATGGACTAATTGTTGCTACGCTTTAATTAAGCCACATTAGAGGTTATGTCATTATCATTTTTCTTTCTTATTTTTCATATATTTAAATTAACAATTACTCATTTAGGGTGAATTAGAAACTCCATTATTTAACAATCAAAATATCATATCTTTTAACTCTTCTTCTTATAAATAATTTCCCAACCTATTATTACAATTTTCCCTAATAACCATATTTGGGCCCTTTTTCCCTACATATATAATAATATAATTTGGGTCATATGTCAATTTTTTTTTTTTTTTTTTTGTGCGTGACATATAAATAGTTTGGATGTATATTGATATTTATCACAATGCATTTTATGGGATTGTTGTCTTATAAAATATGTTGCTTATAGAGTTTATGTAAGAGTGAAATTAGTCTCTTTATTTAATTATAATATTTTAATATTTGATTAAATGGACAATGGTCACTTAAATGAAAATTTTGAAATTAATTTAATTTTCATTTGTGGCTTTAACCGTATTCACTCTATAAATTGATTGTAATGTGTTATTGAGACTTTATTTGTCAAACATATTTAACATATTTAGATGTTTAAAAAATTTTGGGGAGACAAATAATTAGATATCTACATGAGTACTTAACATACAATGAATTTCTATTTGTGAAATTCCCCATCCTATATTGGAGATGTTATTTCATACCCATGCCATTTTTTGAAAATATTATGTGGGATCAAGCTAATATAAAAGAGAATTTGGAAAAGAAAAAAAAATCATAGTGATTATATTTCCATGAAGTCTTACAAAATTCCAAATATATTTTTGGTGACATTGTGAATAACATTCTCTTAGAGCTTGACGTTTGTATAAAAACTAAATCTGTTTGGAAGTATGCGTGTGTGCGTCTATATATATATATATTTAAATCTCATGGAATCTTTTCATGAAACCCACATAATGTTGTACTTCTAATTTTTTTGAAACTTATTTGAGTGAAGAGTTCACGTACCATTAAAATTTTCAGGTTGAAAATTTGATAATTTTTATGGCATGTTTTTATTTAAATTTTCTCAAATAGTGGGGTATAGAAAATTGAGGAACATGAAATTGAAAAGAAAAAAAATGCAATTTGAGAAATATTTTTCGGGACTCATAAAATAGTTGATGATAAATTTTAACTATTTGAATTATCTTACAAATTGAGATGAAAAATAATTTTTGGCGTAAGTGTATAAAATGTAACCTTATGAAAGAAAGGGCATTCTTATTGTTAAGTGAGAACAATGGTGCCATGTCAAGTTGGTATGATAAAGATACAATGATACCACAATTTAATTTGATATTATTTTTCGTACCAATGGACTCAAGTAGGCACATAAATCTGTGCCAAAAATAAAATGAGAATGAGGTGGTATTCCTATTATACAATTATTGTAAAATGATGTCAAAGTTTTGACAAAAAATATTTAGTCCCTTGTGGAGTGACCACCACACCAAGAGTGTGCAGTAACCAGAAACTATGGAATTTTGAGTTCCTAAAAGTGCTTCCTAGTAGTTAGAGACCACTAACCTTATGAGTGGAGAAATGGTGGAAAAATAAATTGAAGTTTGCAAACAATTATCCAAATTTACTTAAAGCATTGCACTTAATGAATGGGCGAAAAACCAACCTAGTGTAGTAACTGCTCGCTGAAAGAATAAGATTGAGGATCACAGCATCCCCTACCAAAACATAAATGACTCCAAATCGTACAAACCACGGACATAACCGAATGTAAGTTTTAGTTTCCAAGCCAACCATTATTAGCATGGAGCACCAAGCAACAGCCTCAATGATCAAAGAAATTATCTACAAGATTTAAAATAAAATCATTTTGCACATTCAAATCAAGTTGACTTAACATGTTACTATCGTAATATTACAATTGCCTCCAGCTCGAATTGGAGATAAAAATGATCAAAACTGACATTTACCCATTAAACTTTTCACAATCAATTGAAAGCTAAAAGCTATATAATTTCGAATATGCTTCATTTTGCGTAACATGCTAATTTTTTAGAGTGCATTGTCATGAGGAAGATAGTATGCAACATTATCAAGAAAATATGAAAACCCACCTCAAAAGGAGCTAAGCCAGTCTGTTCATCCAGGTTAAAGATTGAAAAAAACCCCCATCATCAACCTTAATAAAGCCAACAACCCCAACATGTAATTGTAATAATTCGACCTCAAACGAAACCGGTTGGCTATGGAATTGTTCTTTATCAGCCATATTCGGTAAGAGCAGAGGCCAAGGAGAACCAAATGAGAAATGGAGATCACTAGAGAGTCAATTGCACATGGTGTGTATGAGCCAAAAGCACTATCTACTGCTTTGGTCCATACCCCAGTTGCTACAGGCTGACAATACCAAATTAACGGCTCAAAAGCCATATTTGGTCCTATTTCAAAAATCTTTGCTTGTGAGGCCACATTACACACTCATATTCTCTTTTGCTAGACATATCTATAGGGTGTTTGACAGAGTTTTGTGCTAACTCAATTCCCTGAAACAATAGCAAACCATACTCATATTTCAAATGGGAAAGAATGGATACAAGACAACTATTTAAGTCCAATTCCATCGATATAACTTGGTAAACATGAAAGAAAAGTAACCTATCTCAATTTTGCGAACAGTAATCTAACTTTTATCAAGGAACAGAAAACAGAGAAAAAGTGAAAGAAAATCCAACATTCCTCCGTTTGGTTGCTGACTAGAAGACACAGGACAAGAAAAGAATACAGAAACTTGATTCACATCTTCTCATATGTTTATGGAATAGTAGAGTTGAATCCTCTTATAGATAGTATACATAAAAGAAAAATGCTAAATGTATTGCAAATTTTACAATATAGAGCTTAATTACAAAAAAGCAATTTAAATTTTAAAAAAAAAAATTTATTAGACAAATTTTCATATTATATCGTTTATGTGGCACCAATTAAAGTCTTGTCACTAGGTACATGGTTCAAATTGGGCAGGTTGAGGAATTTTCGACCAAACTGTCATTGATGGGTTGGAAACATTCCAAATTGTCACCAACCCAGCAACTTCCAAAACCAATGGTTTGATTGAAAATTTGAATGGTTTTGACCTGGCGAATTGGGCAGGTTAGCTTTAGTTGTGTTGTATACTAAACTTTAAAAATTATTTTACCATTTATCATTATGTATATTAATATTTGTAAATCATAGTGTTAAAAAAGGGAAAAAAATAGAATTTTTTTATAAAAAAATAAAAATAAAAATAAATAAAAACTAAAACTAAAATTTGATATAGGATAAATTTACTAATGGAAGATGTATATATATATGCAAGTTGGTTCGGGTCTTAGTGGTTTCTAAAAGGCTCAACCCGCCCGCCACCCGCCTAACCCATCACTCTAACAGTTAAACTCACCCAACCCGTTTGGTAATCAATATCATATCTTTGTGGGTCGATGCAGTGTGGAGTGGATTGGACAGATTGAACGAGTGATGCAAAGGCCGATATCACATCAATTTGTAAATTTTTTTGTAGTAACTCAAAACAAAAACAAAATTGACATGGAGGACTGGAATTTTGGAATGATTTCTGATTTTTTATAAATATTTCACTAAAGGAGCCTCTTCTAGGAAAATGAAACAAATAGAAACTCACGAAAAGTGTACTTTAGTCAATCATTTATTACCTTTGCATGAAAAACTTAGAAGTTATATTCAAATATTATTGGATTGATAATGAAACATTGCAACAGCTAACAACATCCGTATAACCAAAAGTTTACAATAATAACAAGACCTTAATCCCAAAAGCTGGGGTTGGATATGGATCGTCAACACATTAATTGGGATCGGCCCCATATTATTCTACATAAATGATTATAAGATATAGCTGTCTATACTCCATATTATTGATTCCTCCTCTCAATCAACAAGACATTGTTAAGTATCAAGTTGTTGTCATTGTTCCAACATCTCAACATGGTCCCAATCTAAAGATCTGCCCTCAAAATCATATTCTAATTGTTGATGCTGGTCGTGAGCTAACCTGCTCATCACAGCAAGACCTGCAACAAAAAGCTAATATTAGAGAAAAGCATATGGGAACATATTTATTCTTCAACTATCAAAGTTTTCAATCAATTAAGAATTCCAATAAAAATGTCTTCTAGAGTAAAAAAACAAAAGGAAACTAAGTTTTAATAATATATTCTCCATTTTTGGGAAAATTCAATTCATCAAGATCATAGAGGGTTCCCAAAATAATGGAGAGGAAAAAAAAAAAGATTATCTAAACTTAAGAGCTAAAATATGTTTCAACTATTGTGAATACAAAGGCACACAGACTTAATTAATATATCTTACCAAAACAGTTACATTAACAATTGAGTTTGAGTTCATATGGTTAAGCATTGATTGAACTTGCAGATAAGCAAATATAACAAGACATAAATGCTGAGAATATAATAATTTCTGGTTAAGTAATGAAGAAAAAAAAAACAAATGAGCCATTACTAGAAGCACCATATACAAATTCTGAAACATGAAAAGCTTCCATGGGAGTAAGCATATATTCACATTAAAGCCCGCAGATGGAACTTGTGTATGCTGAGATATTAAAACTGACCTTCAATGATTTTGTAGAGAGAAGACCACCATCTATCTGTGGAAACCTGGTATTGATTTAGTGTCTCATCTATAACTTGGTCATGCTTCCCCTCCAAAACTCCCTGCAGTGTTATAACTGCATCCTTTGTTTTCTTGAGTATATTGTTGTTGTCTTCAATGTGTAACCTCTGAAGGTCATCTTGGGAAGAAGTGAGGCTAACAGCTAGGGCAAACTGGGCAGCAGCAGCCCAGCGAGACAAAGGCAGCCTTCTACTTTGGCCATCTAGCTGCTTGGTTTCTTCTTGACTGGACTGGTTTTCTTTACCTCCGAATACTAAGCTACGTAAATACTGAGCATTTGTAGGCCCTGTACTTTGTATCATCCTAGAGAATGCACTTCCTTCATTTGATAGAAGTTCCTCTGGAGTATCATATTCTAAAACCTGAAATCAATGGTACAAAGTCTTAACTGAGACCAAAAACAAATGAAAGATCAATATTTACATCAGCATGAAATTTGCCAGCTGATTGTTGTGTTTGGCTGCTCAATCTTGTTTTATGGATCCTACAAGTTGCAGGGTTAATATTCTACAAACCCAAATATTCCTATCAAGTAGGAACACTTTGCAAGAATAGCCTTAATGAGGGCATACCTGACCAGCATCAAGTACAAGAATTCGATCAGAGTCAATGATTGTATTTAGCCTGTGAGCAATAATGAGCATTGTGCAGGATTTAAATTCTTCACGAATAGTTTTCTGGATAAGTGCATCAGTCCTAACATCAACAGCTGCAGTTGCTTCATCAAGAACAAGAATTTTTGATCTTCGCAACAATGCTCTAGCAAGACTTAACAGCTGCCTCTGTCCAACACTGAAATTTTCTCCTCCCTCTGAGACCTTGACACAACTCAAGTGAAAGTACTTTCTGGTTAGCATTGGTAATACTTCTTTTATTTCAACGTACTATAGTTGAAGCAAAATGGTAACTTAAAAAAGACCTCTTTCCTCCAACTAAATTTCTCACCGTATGCATTTTCTTTATATCTTTTCAAAATGAAATTGGAGTCAAGGACGACTAAACAAAAATTTAACTAGACAATTCAAGAACCACTTTTCTTTATCGATTTTATTTCTTTCAAATATTTTTATATGATGCATGTGTAAAAATGGTTTCTGATATGAATTTATTATTCTTTTCTTATCATATAGAAAGGTAAAAAAAGACAAAGTCAGTGAATGATTGGAATCTTTACTGTAATGAGGTAGCTTATTAAACTCAGGATTTCCACTGGTCATTTGCCTATAGTTTTTATCCCCAAACTTAAAGCATGTGTAAAAGACACCAATCTATCTTCTTCAAAATTCTGCAATTCATCCAGCCTACAAAGACCACAGTCTGACCTTGATTTCTCACCCTAAGTACCCTAGAATCCCTAGAATAGAAACGTAGCACAATGCACCTATTATTAGCCTCCAAATCCACAGCCAGATCTGTTACAATTTATGAACTACTGTTAACAGCCATGAACCAGATCTGCTTTCATCCTTTCCTTGTCTTTTTTTGAACTACCTTATGACTCCATAAATAAACCTCATTCCAACCTATTTTTCCAGCCTTTTCTACTACAAACCCTTGCCTACACAATCCTAATTTCCCACAAATAACTGCTGCCAGGGAAAATTCCAGCAACCAAAAATTCTAATGTCATACAATTTAGCCCTACCATTGTTTGTTCTATATTACAAACCGTTGGTACTGACAGGTAACATATCGAGGGATTTACAAGAAGTTTACAAGCACAATAACTTGGAGTGCAATCAATGACCCACATTTAGGATGTATCCTAGTACAGAACAAATCCATTTTTAGGTTCTAAACCCTAGAAACCTTGATCATTAAAATTAAGTAAGGATAGTTGGATACCTCAGCATCCAGACCGAAACAATTCTTCCTGATGACATCCTTTAGATTTGCCCTTTCTAAGGCCTCCCAAAGGTCAGCATCATTGTGCTCACTGAAAGGATCAATATTGAAACGGACAGTTCCTAGAAAAAATAAGATAACCATTATAATGATGTATTTCAAATTTGGAAGTTTTTTGACCACATATTTTTTAAAATCAGACGCATTAAATTTCATATAAACAAAAGTTTGTTTCCTAATTCAGCCAACTTGTGTAAACAGTTTGGCTGTTTGCAACATGCATATGCTGAATACAGTTGGAGCACTACTAAGTACAAAAAATCAAAACATAACAACCCAAGAACAAGAGAAAGAAGCATATGCATAGAACTATATGCATCTAGACATACAAATGCAAATGCACCAACACATGGGAAAGACACACTCACTCACTTCATATGTCATTAAGAGGAAAGCAATCAAATATGCACCATATGATAACCATTCAGTTAGCACATAAATGTTTCTGAAACATATACCACATACATTTGTATGGTCATAAATAATAAAAATAATAATTACAGAAATAGGAAATATAATCATTTCAAACCATTTAAAAAGCAATATAAGGCTGCCTAAGTATGCATACCTGAGAAAAGAACTGGAGATTGTGGTATGATACTAAGAACTTTCCGCAAATCTGTTAGTCCTAACTTACCAATATCACAATCATCAATCAATATTCGTCCTCTTTCCATTTCTACTATCCGAAATAATGCATTAAGCATGCTAGACTTCCCTGCACCAGTTCTTCCAACTATCCCTAGCTTCTCACTTGGAGGAACTGTAAAGGACAATCCATGCAAGACAGGAGGAAGTTCAGGCCTGTAACGCATGACAACATCCTCAAACACAATTGTTCCAGATAAAGGCCAGCCAGGTGGGGGACGGTTGCTTTCAATGATAGCTGGAGCCTCAGAAGGCAAATCTACATATGTGCCAACACGCTCAACAGAATTTAAACAATTTTCAGCCCTACTTGCTTGCCTCAGAACGCCACTTAATAGACTTGTTATATTTAAAGAATAACTGAGAAGTAGACCCATTTTAGATGCAAAAGCTACCCGGTTTTCCTCTCTTGCATTCTGCAAGACAGCAAAAGTTGCTGTCAACCAAATCATGACGCCTCCTAATGTTTCCAACCTTATGGTGAGCCAACGATTTGAACTAATATTCACGAGAGTGAATCTGATATTATTGTCCATAGACTTCCCATTAATGTTGGCCATCCGATCATATGCCTTATATGCACGAATGGACGACAAACCATTTAATGCTTCTCCAAATTGTGCATAAACAGGAGATCTGGTAATGGAATCCAAGCGTTTCACTTCACGGGATGTGCTCTGTAATAAAACATATACGATAAAAATAAATGAAGTGGAATAGGAATATGGTGAGGTGAGGTGAGGTGAGGTGAGTTGTGGTGAGGTGAAATTATTAGAAACATAGAATATATATATATATATATATTGCTTGCTAACAGTTAAATATTAATGTACTAGTATGAAGACAAGTTTTGTACCCAGGCTTGCACTTTCATGCCAATAAAGCTCTTCTTCCAAGGCTAGGTGCTATCACATTTTTTTCCTCCAATTTATTTGTCAGAAACAATTTCACAGGATAAAGGGAAACAAATTTACTCAACCTAGGTGGTAATGTAAATAGATGGTTTCTTTCCTTCTTCTGGTACATGCTTCCAACAGGGTAGATTGGGTTTACATAGTCCTCGTTGTATGGATAATTTAATTTAGGAAACCCTTAACATGCACTAAAATGAGAAAATGAATATTTCCATGACAATACCCTAAGTGGCTGATGCCTAGTGATAGAATCTCTCAGCATTAATTCTCAGAAAATCAGAATCTCACGTCCAAACAATGTCAAACATGTGAAAGAGCAAAAGACAAAATCAAAATGGTATACTGAACCTACCTGATAATATAGATAGGCTGCATAAAACAAGATCAGAAGCGGCATTATGGACCATAGCGATATTGTGCTTACAGTGCCAATCAGAACAAAAGTTGAAATAAGCTGCCACACTTGGCCCAGAAACATATTTATAAAATTGGCTACATTGCGATCTATATCACCTAGATCCTTTGCAAACCTATTGATTATCCTTCCAGTTGGATTAGTGTTGAAGAATATCATTGGAGCTCTTAGAATCGAATGTAGCATGGCATCATGCAATCTTTTGGCACCACGAAGACTTGAAATGATCAGCCAATAGGAGTTTGCAAGTGTCACAGCAACCTGAATCAGTAAAGGATGAATAAGCCTTTATAATATATACCAATCACAGATGTATTAATATTTTTCTTCTGGTTCATATTATACTTTTTAAGATATTCTAAAATATAGAACAAAGAGAAAAGGGAAAAGATAATGTAGTTCTTTCTTCCTCCTAAACAGCTAATATGTTTTCTGCCACTGTATTGGGTTTAGTCATATTTCATACTGGTATTTCTTTTACCTATCAAGACTAGTATATTTTCATTGAAAGAACTTCAGATACTTGGAGTAGTTGAAAAACTGACAGTAGGATCAAGATGGGCAAAAGGATAATTTACTTGCCCAAAAAAAAAAAAAAAAAAAACATTTTCCAATTATTTAGAAACTGCAGACACACCTGGCCAAATGAAAGAAGGGCATAAATAAGAATGTAGTAGCCAGGCCTGTAACTCTCAGAAGTACTTTGATCTGTCCAAAAACTTAACCATGTGCTACTTAAAATTCGAAGAACTTCCGTTAATAGATAGCACAGAAAGAGTATCATAACAACGCAAATGCCTCCTAGTGCAGTTTTGTACCTGAAGATAGGACCAAGGCAAACATATCACATAAAATGACAGCCAAAAGAGGAAAAAAAGTCATAAAGTGACAGATTAGTTTATATAAACAGTCACTCTGGGAAAAGAGACTCGTGATGATTGGTTAGTGGCTGTAATCAGGAAAAGTACATCCATGGCCCTTTTAGGTAACCCAGAAAAGAGATTGGTCTAATAATGGCAGAATGGTTCATATTATGCATCCTATCACAACCCAACTCAATAACTTATACCATAGCAACTTGGGTTTGGCCACATGAATTGTTTTCCGACATTCTTCTCTATTTGGAGCTGCATAACTGAAAATTTCTAGTTCATGCTTTCTAGCTACTGCTGATCCAGAAAAAGAAAAGGCACTAATTTTTTTTTTAAGTTGGCTACCTCATTAACTTGTTTAAATATATTTGTTTTCATACAAGAATCGACCATACGTCCTAGGAAATGAGTTCAATGTGAGATACCATTTTCTGCGACGGACTTAAAAAAAGTAACACGTATCGACCATACATCTGCTACACATTGCATAATAGAAGTAACACGTATTTTTATTCTGCAAAAGGCAGATAAAAATTTCTCCTCTCCTACTTCTCGCCATCCTATTCATTTTGTTTCTTTTCTTTTTTATGACTCTTTTATGTATACATATGTACATACATCTATGTATCAATATGTATACATAAATATATACATACGCACGTATGTGCACACATAATTCTTTGCCGCCTTCATTACTGGACCCATATGCCCCACTTGTAATCCAGGTATCCGTCACTAAACTATGTAATAATTTTAAAATTTTCTGGTGTATGTCTAGCATGTATTGAACATGGTGGAGCTTTTTTTGTGTCTACACTGATATTACTATTCTGAAAAATATTTCCAATTGGATTAAAGAGACATGGTTTCTGAATAATGTTCTAGGACTGATATATACGGGTAAATACCAAAGGTTGTATGTAACATTATAACAAAAATTAACCAGAGCATAGAATTGTTTTATCAATTACTTGGATTATTATTTCTAAGAAAATTCAGGATCAGCATTACAGATTTGGGTTTACTCCAAGAAACATGAAATGTTTTTGTTTACAGTCATGTAGTATCCACCTTGTGTTCAATACTGACATAGCTTTTTCCATAAGTGTAAGTTCTACATTGAACGAAATGTAATATTTAAAACATTGAGTCACATCCAAGGTCCAAATTAGACTAGAAATGGCTTCACTGCCATATCTGGATTATATTAGGGTGCTCTAGAGTTCATAATTTAGAAAATGTAAGGTGCAGAAAAAGGGATTTATATATTAGTTTTGTGCTAAGTTTTGTTTGTTGTTGTAGCAGAAAGACCCGACAAAAAAATTGATGATCTTCCATAATTTTGGAAATTATCAAAGTATTAAAACTATACTACCTCATCAAAACGTTCCAGCTAACAACACCTGTTTCTCGTTCTTCTTGCTTGATAAGCACAGATTTCCCTCCTTTCCCTTTCTTTTTAATGCTTGCATCTTTTGGAAAATCCTTTTCTAGCCCATTGACAGTTGGTTTAGTGCTTTTCTGATCATAGGTTTTGTTGTCTTCCTTTTCATCCTCTTGTTCTTCCATTTTACCAGCATTTTCCATTAGTTTCTGGAATAAAACACCATTTTTTGATAGCTCCTCAAAGGTTCCATCCTCTTTGATCATGCCTTCAGAGACCAGGATAATCCTATCCACTTGAGGCAGAAAATGTAGCTGGTTTGTGACAAGAACCCGGGTTTTCCCTCGCAACTCTTCCTTTAAGCAGCTATTAAAAACCTGGAAACAACTATGGCTTGAAATAATACAATATGGCTTCAAGAGCATATCACTTTTAAAGATTTTGGTGGAAAAGATATTAATTTTCAAAATTTAAAAGAATAAGAAAAAAAAAAAATAAGACTGCATAAGAAACAAAAAAGTAGAGAAGCAGATTGAGAAGCTCTTCAGTTCTCTGCTTAGCCTTTCAAATGTATACTGATTTGGGTGTTGACTCCTAGGCTTTATCCTTCTTCTCATCTTTCTTTTTACTCTAAATAACTCTTAAATGTTGATTCCTAGGTTTTCTTCTTTTTCTTTTTTTTTTTCTTTTCTCTGTTTGTTTCATCGATAATGTTTTCTAGAAAATGAGTTATTTTTCAAAAAATATTTTCTATAAAACAATCTCATTTTCTTATGTTTGGTAGCAACCTTAAATGAGTTGAAAAACAATTTCCTAACTTTTCTTATTTATTTTGCTGTGAGATAGAGTAGCTTTAAAAAAAAATTAGTAGAAAACAATCTCTAAAAATAAGTCATAATTTTTTTGTTGACCAAAAATAGTTTTTCACTGATTCATTTTTTTTCTGATGCTATGAACACTGAAAATCATGAAAAACTATTTTACACAAGGTTTTCTATCGAAACAAATGGAGTATATTGTTTCTCGCAAATCCCTTGGAGAATTTGGTGTTGCATCAGATTTTTTTTTTTGCACTTAAGAAACAGGGAAATTGGATTGACTTCAAGTATTTCAGAACTTTATTACTTTCAAAATTAATGGTGTATCTTTATCGCAAGGAATTATAATTATGGCAATATACTAAGTAGGAATACAAGTAAATTTAAGGTGATCTTATACCACTTAACAAAATATACTACCTGTCGAGCAACATGAGCATCAAGAGCACTTAAAGGGTCATCAAATATATATACGTCGGAATCGGAATATACAGCCCTAGCCATGGAAACTCTCTGCTTTTGCCCACCACTAATATTCACCCCCCTTTCACCAATCTCTGTGAGATCATGGCCCTAAGAGAAAATATAACAGAAAGATATAATTTCATTAATAGGACTTTCTTTTTTTACACTTTTTGGGTTTATTAATAAGAAGTAAATGTAAAGATATGACTTTTTAAATTCACTTAACTGGAAGTAAGTCGAGATCATGCTGCATTGCAGTTACATCAATAGCTTTCCAGTATCGTGTGGGTTCAAATTTTGAGCCAAATAATATATTTTCACGTACCTGAAAGAATGAATTTGAAAGTCAAGAGGGTGCATGGTAGTAAGAGATAACTGCGAGTAAAACACAAGGAGAATTTCAAAGCAGTAAGTAGATAGGACATGTACTATCAATAAGAATATAAGCAAGCTGCAACTCACTGTGGCATTGAAAATCCATGAAACTTGAGGTACATAGGCGACAGTTCCTCTGATAATAACACTTGAATCTCCCAAAGGTGGCAGCTCCCCTAGCATTGCCGATATTAGTGATGTCTTTCCTTCTCCGGTGGCACCAACAACTGCAACTAAACTGCCAACTGGTATGTCCAAATTGATATTTGATAATGTGGCATTATCTGCCTATAGGATAGGAATGTTAAGAATGTTAATACAAATAGGAAAGAAGCACATTTGAGAGTCAACAAAGTCTAACATTATCACAAAAATGAGAAGAAGTAATGGCAATTGGCAAGGGGTAATTTGGTCTTGGTGTGGAGATCACACCTTACGGAGACTCAAATTGAGTAGTCAGTATAATCTATACGGACAACACTTAACACACAAAGCAAAAGCCTATGAGCTTGGGCCAAATTATGTTATATTAACCACTCGCTCCTCATTATTATTTAATATGAGACTTCACTCACACGTGTATGGCCAACCATCTCCCCCTCACATGTGAGTCATTACCTCTCTATGGGCCACGAACAATTTCTACTAGCTCCCCCTTATCTATGGTCAGCCAAATGTATTCTTTTCTACCATCCTATTCTATCCAAACTTATACTTTCTATTACCTCTCTAATTGACATGTCATTTATTATTATTTGTACTAATTTTATTTTAGGTCTTCTTCTACCTTCGTTCGTTCCCTCACCTTAAATGAACTCACTACTTTTCACTGGTGCATTAATGCTCTCATCTACACAAGACCACACACCATTTCAAGTGACTCTTCCTCATCTTTTCATCAATATGTGCCATTCCTATCTTTAATTGAATTTCCTCATTTCAAAGCCTATCTTTCCTTGTGTTTTACTTATCCAGCTTAACATTATCATTTCAGCTACATTAATTTTATGAACATGTTGCTTCTTAACAGCCCAACATTTAATACCATAGAGCATAGCAAATTTCATAGCATTCTTAAAAAAATTTCCCCTTAACTATAGGTATTCTATAATCACATAATACTCTTGATGCACTTCTCAATTTCATCCACCCTACTATTATCTTATGATTCACTTCCTTTTCTAGCCATGCATCATGTTTACCTCTCGTTTGACATGATTTTCCATATCGAGTACTGAAACCCTAGTAGAAATGTGGTCCAAAGGAATGAACATATTTTTATATAAACCATAAAAAGAAAATCTGACATGATTACTAGAAGTACAAGGCGTTTCACTTAAAAAATAAATACTACTAAAAGTTGACCTTTGAATCCCATGAAAAGTACCCATCCTTGATAGAAATAGCTGGAAGCCCAGGTTCAAGAGGTGGATTTGGTTGCAGAACTCTCTCCTCAGCTAATAATAATTCCTCCAAGCGTTGTAATGACACTTTAGCATTTACAACCTGTCAAACTAGAATAGCATGAGTAATTCAAAGAATAACTGCTGGTCTATTGTAAAAATACAATTTTTGCTTATAACTTTGTATCAAGGCAAAGGTCAAAATGCACAATGAAACAGTAAAGGCTAGCATAACCAATGAATTTGCAGAACTATATCAATGGGATTTAATCCCAAAAGGCAGACTATATAATTGAAACATAGAATTTTACACAATATGCTATATTAGTTGTCTCATAGGATGCATGTTACTTACAAAAGGTATAGATGCAATAGACAGACCTGACTTAATAAGTTGGGAAGCATGTTCAGAGGAAATCGCAGCACTGAAAACAAAGAAAGTGATGTAAATGCCCGTGCTGGGGTCAAATTCCCACCAAGCAAAGTGAACAAACCAAAAGAGGTCACTGTTACGACAACTGGGATGCTGTTCAGTATAAAGCTATTAAACTGCAAAAAGGGCATTTAGCTGGTCAGAAGAACATAAAAGCTAAGAATGAAGACATACAGAACACAAAATGCAAGCTCATTTATACAGAATATGAGATGTCATGTTGTATCCAGTGCAATTTACTGTTAGAACTATGTTTAAATGATTAAATTCACAATTTCCTAATAACTTAAGCTATTGGGAAAATTAGTAATTTAACACGGTATCAAAGCAAAAGATTCTAAGTTCGATCCTTGTTTTTACTGTACCTCCCATTTAAAATGTTAAAAATCCCAAGTGTTGGGCCCCAGTTTTTAAGGGGGAGTTTAGACCCCGCACGTGAAGAGGACTGTTAGAACTATGATTAAATACACAATTTCTTAATAGTTTAAGCTTTTGAGACAATCGATAATTTAATATTTACAATTCAACATATAAAGGAATTGATGCATATGCTGTTGTTGGTCTCAAATTGCCTCATCGTTGGTTTTAAATTGATCATAGATCATGAATTTAGTCATTATAAGTCAACTATGGGTAGCATTTATTGTACCAATCAGGATCACTATGTAAATGTTACATTTGAGAGAAACAAATCATGTTAACATATGCATCATAATTTTTTCTCAACAACAATAAAGTTCCGGTGCTCCAAAATAATATATCTTCCCAGTACTTTATATATCTGCATATGCAATCTATCAGGTAGCCCTAAGTACAAAAGCCTTGAAAAACAACAATTTGTAAGCATTTAACCATAACAACCAATTTCACTGCACTCTAATCTCACTCTGACATTGGCTGAGGGGTGCAATATTTTTGCTGATCATCATGCTACTGTGGAAAGCATAGTCAGTAGCCAGACAAAATAATCAATTTTCTCTACAGCAATCATACTTGCAGTATGCAGTCAGCCAAATTTGGTTTCTGTGTAACTCAAGCAGTAGTGCTAAATACACTACATGTCAACAGTGATGATGAGGAATTTAAAAAAGCAAATAGTAACATCATCATGCTTTCGACATGCTTGAACTAGATAGGAACAAGAAGAAATTTTCCAAGATTATGTTTTGAGCCATACAGCTGATAGTAATTGTGCTTTGCGGAACCATGACAGCTCATCATTCCTTATGCTTTGAACTTTAGATAGGAAGCTTGTCTCCCAAGCATAACATCTGAAACACATTTCAGCATATTATCAAAACAAACAGTGTCATGAACGGAACAACATAAAATTTTCTTAAATTAAACATACTTCACAGTGTCCATGGCAGCCAAAATTTCATTCATGAGGCCAACTCTCTTGTCAGTCCACTGCAGTGCTTCCTTGGTCAGTTTCCGCATTTTGCTAAGCACAACAGTCTGTTCTCACAAGTTAATCACGAAACATGAGCTTTCATCAGAGACATTGTATGGAATAAGGAAAACTCATACTAATTACAGTTCAGGTAGAAATTAACAAACTCAAGTTCCATTGTCTATATAAATCATAATAATTTTTGCAAAATTGTTAAATTACTAATTTTTTCAAAAGCTTAAGTTTTTAGGCAGAATCGGTAATTTAACATGGTATCAGAGTAAGAGGTTCTAATTTTAATCTCAATCTCCTCCACTCTACCTTCCTTTTAAAATCCCACATGTTGGGTCTCACCTATTAAAAAGATAGTTTCAGCCCACACGTAAGAGGGAGGTGTTAGAATTGTGTGGTTAAATGATTAGATTTACCATATCCCAATAGCTTAAACTTTTGGAAGAATCAATAATTTAAAATTTTAAAACAATAATGTAAGACTTTATAAGCAGTTAATATGAAAACAGTTTGTAACCAATCAAACTTAGCATAAACTAAAACCCCTCTCAAAGTAGGGCCCCTGAGTAACTATCAATCCAAATACAGGCCGCACATGTTGCATGGCAGAAGAAATTACCATGTTAGGCAGTGGGCCAATAATGTGTATCAAGCTTAGTACAAATTTAGAGTAATTCATTGTGAAGTTATAAGAATTTCTAAATTTTTATAAAGAACATATAAATAGAAAAATCAATTAGTATCACAAATCTAAGCGAGAAATATAATCTACAAATATAAGGTTTAAAAGTACTAAATCATCGTTGTTTTCAAACCCAGAATGTTTTTGCAGTACGCTAGAAAACTAGATGTGACATTACAGATAGAAAATTAAATTGTATTATATGATTAATGCAGCAAGCACTAAAGGTGTAGGTGCCATTATGAAACCAGTCCTTGACAGATCAAGAGTTAGTCAGAGAATAATTAGATAAAATTAATGTCTACTGTCAAAGAAATAAAAGAGTCCAAGAGACAGTCAATGTCCTAAGACATCTTATTTGTTGTTGTTGGTAAAAATCATATAAAACTGTTCTAATTCTGTGTTATTTCTGAGTAGCTAAAAACTGGACTTAAAATTTCAGAGCTGTTCTTCAGTCTGCCTAAGGATCTCAAAGGGCTTTTGTTGAAGATTAAGTCTGGTTCATTTTCTTTTCTCGGAGGCTGAGGACTGGTTCCTTTTTGAGTGTCTATTTAGTGCCAATCTATGAACCTCTTTTCATTGTTCTCTCAATTTTTCTACCAACACATTAACTTTCTTTTGTCACTAGTGTTGAGTTCGTTGGGTTTTCTGATAAAAACATCACATTAATAGCTTTAGGATTAGGGATGTATCAGTGGCACCAAATAGTTCAGTAAATTTGAGCTAGGGTCAGATTATGGAATTTGAAATTATAAATAAAGAATATTTGCACAAAATTACTACTAGGAAAACAAACAAGCAAAAAAAAAAGATCATCACAAAATTGGAAAAATAGTAAAGATCCAAGCAATCAACCCATTTTATCAAAATAGGATAGAAAATAAGGTCTTCTGACCTGTGTGGGGACCATGAGAACTAGCAATAATGATCCCAGAAGTGAAGCTACACCTAGTTGCTGGTAAAGAAGTACCATAGCTATGACAATACGAAATGGAGCTGACCATAATCCATGAAGTTGTTGACATATTTGCTGAACAATATAAGGAACATATTAATTCAGTCATGCCCCTTCCCCAAAATAATTATAATATGGTCAAATTTTTTCCAGCATGCATATTCACTGAGTTAGAGGATACCTGAAGTGCATTAGCATCAGTCGTCACCATATTGGTTATCTTTCCAGAGGAAAAATTCTTGCGACCCTCATGTGTTAGTCTTAAAGACTTGCGAAAGATTGCAGCCACCTATAATTAGAAATAGTCACTTCTTGAACTGAAACTTGAGTTGCATGGCTAGACCCAACCAAAGAGGCAATTAAGGCTGAAAGTGTACAGAAACAAAAGCACCATATACAATAAGATTTCTAACACAGAAAAAACTTTACCAAAGTTGACCTCAGCCGAAAACCAACACGCATTACATTCTGAAAATACTGAGATTCACATAGCACGCCAAGTGACTGAAATAAATAAACAATTAGTCAATCTTCTTTTAATCTAAATATAGACCAATCACAAAACAATGCTCCTAAGTCAACTACTAGTATATTTTCTCAGAGGTAAGCAAAAGTTCTTTCTACTTCCATTTGACAAAAAAAAAGAAAATTAAATGCAGTTGTCTTCTCACCAAGCCATAATTTGATGACTGCAAGTATAAAAATCAATGAATAATAGACACTTCATTCAATGAGTAATAAAATTTTTAACCAACCAGAAAGCAACATGCTTCACTATAATTATTGAAGTAAATCTACCATATAAAAAAAAAAGAACCATGCTTAATTATTATACATTGTCAATGAAGTACAACCATGCTATTGATTTACAAGAAAATTTTCCACATGGAAAGATTTCACAGAAAATCCCCGCAACACCCCTACCTCCAGAAATCCTCGTAATATGTTGAAGATGAATCATAAATGCAACTTAAAGAAACAATCCCAAAATGTAATCCAACAATGTCCATTACGTATTCAAGGTACACTTCTTCACATAAACATATCTTTAACCTGCAAGTTACACACTCTCCCAGTGGGTTATGAACCCACAACCTCACCCTTCACCTTACTCTTACAACTGGAGGTGCCATTTGAGCTAGACCTCATCCACTACCCTTCATGTAATGCATTTAAAATCATTGTCATGAGTGCCTTTCACTTAAATATATGTCTCCCCTTCTGACTAATGTTGCTGATCAGCTATAATTTTCCACAAAAAACCTAGTCACAAGAGCAACTTTTCAAATATCAATATTGATAGCATGAGTAGAATTCATACCACCCCAGCGAAAATTGAGAAGGCATAGATGTAACCAATCCAAGCTGGATCCCCTCGTTGCATGGACTGCAGGCAGTAACAAGAAAGTTATGAACTTTTATGGTCCAAAACCTCAGAGCAAGGTTCATCTTTTAGCTGAACCGTAACAGAACTGAGAATGCAGAATAATCTCAAACTAAGGTAGTTTTATTCATGTCCAATCTTTCTCATCATCACAGAAAATAATGTCAAGAATGAATCGATCTTAGCAACCAAAAATGGTCTATACTTCAACTTGATAATTCTTTGGATATAAGGATTTTGCAGGGTGCAAGTGTTATGGGCTAATAGACATTTTTTTTATGTTTCTGAAACCAAAACTTTTCATTTCCTTCCTTTGCATGGTCTGCATTGTTTTATTTTATTTTTCATAATTCAATAGTTGGGGGAAGGGGGATTTGAACCCAGGAGGTGCCAATTGAGCTACAAGGCTCTTGACATCCGCATTATTTATAGACCATCTTTCTAACAACCATTTCAAAATTACACACTTGACTTAAATTTCTTGGGAAATGAAGCTCCTAATTTTTATTCCCCTTTAGAAATTGTTAGAACTATGTGATTAAATGATTATATTTACCATATTCCAATAGTTTAAGCTTTTGGGACAATTGATATTTTAACATGGTATTAAAGTTAATATTCAACATGGTATCAAAACAAGAAGTCCTAAGTTTGATCCTTGTCTCCTCCACTCACCTCCCATTTAAAATTCTACATGTTGGGCCTCACCTATTAAAATGATTAAATTTACCATATCCCAATAGTTTAAGCTTTTGGGAATGATAATTTAACAGAAACGATGACCATTCTTGCATCCAACTTCTATATTATTTACTAGATCATAAAAATTTCCATATTCATTATGAAACTAAGGCTCATAAACTGAGGTTGTAAGCTTGTCCAATCATAAGACCTATGAGGTCTTAAATTTGATCTAGTAAACATGGATCAGTGTTCAGTGCTTCAGATTTCAACAAACACAGCCTTTTTATATGAGAATTAATTAAATTTACATAGAAGACAAACACCCTTTTTAGGTGGTAAATAATTTGAAATAACATCATTTATCAATTAAGTTGCAAGAAAGTAACAGACCTGTAAGAGTTGGTTCAATAGAACTGGCCCTACAAATTGAGAAAGATCATTGCCAATCTACAAAATGTTCAATGAAAAATTAATTAGCTCCCAAAATGTCGTCAAATACAGAATTATGTTTCACTTTTAATACTGTTCACATTAACTTCTTGTTGCATTCGTGCCAGATCTCCATGTATCAAGATCAATGCATGAGAATTTATTGAAATTATTTTATTTAGTGAAATTCTATTAGATATACTAAATTTAAGATCCAATATCCGTTCATGAGTAAACTTTAGAACAGATGCCTATGCATAAGCATCTATAGAGAAGTCCTCGTTTAGTGATATCTATTTTACATCTGTCAATGCACACCAATATCCATTCAATTATTTCAGTTTATGAATTATATATCACACATAATTATTTAACAGATTAAGGCATTATTCAAATTAGTTGTGACCTTCAAATGTTGAAAGATAAAAGATGATTTTTTGCAACAAAGCAGTAGACAATTTCAAGAGATATTGTATGCAGATAATGAATGAATTGGTGAGCAACAATGCCATCCTGAACAATCCTTGACAAAATGGAAAAGGAAAGGGGGAGAGGGGGACAAAGGGAATGAGATCATTACCTTGAAGAAGCCACCCCGCCAAAACCTACATAAAACATTTAAAATCCAATCACATATCAGAAAGCTTAGAGTGTCATCAAAATCTAGAAAGAAAAAAAAAAAATATATATATATATATATATGTGTGTGTGTGTGTGTGTCATACCTTCCACCAAGGCTATTATTCAATGCTCTTAAAAGCCACGGTTTTGACTTTTGAGATTCTTCAATCCAACATCTCTGGAACCTGCAAATTCAACACTGTCAAACATGTTTCACAATGGTTATGAATTTGTTAAGAGGCACATGAAATAATGGCAACATGATGCTAACTTTCTACTAAGTGTCTCGGTCCGATCCCATGTGTCCAACTTCCAGATATCTTTTTCAGTGATAGGTTTTCTGTAACCCTGCTGCATGAGTGGAGTGATCCATCCAAAATATATTCCTAAAGAAAATTAACCAAAGGTAAGCAAGTCAAGGTAATTGGAGGTCCGATCTTCCATCATGGTAAAAGTGATGAAAGTATGAAGAAAACCCTTTCTTCCATCCTAAGACATCTCTATCCCCTCCTACCCCCCCCCCCCTCTCTCCAAAAATAAGAACCAATAAATTTAGAAGAACCTGGAAAATGCTTATATTGCCTGTTTCACAACATTATTTTCATTTACCAAGAAAACACGAGAAGCGACTAGATAGGTGTAAAGACACAACAACTAGGATCATAAATGGGTTCGCTCCTTTTTCCTCTGTTCTGATGCATCAAATAGAACACCTAGAGATTAAAGTCCTGCACCGACACAACTACCAAGTGCATACCACTTTTTAGTCTATTATGTGTATTGCTTTAATTGCTCCCTCCTCAACAAAAAGCTAATAACTCGAGAAGTGAAGAACTAGTAGGATATCCTATAACTCCTGGCATTAAGGACCGTTTAGTTTTAGGAAGTACTCACTGGAAAATATATTGACATGCCTCTCAGGACAAATTTGCTCTTCTCCAGGAATAGCTTCATATTCGCAGTTGTCAAGAGGCTCAGCATGCATCATGTTGTAACCCGGATAAGGATCCAGATTAGGAACATAAACAACAACAAGAATTCCAAACAGCACCTGTATCAGAACAATAGATACAAGTAAGAAATGTATTGACATGCTTTGGAATTATAAAGAAAAGCCAAGATTCAAAATATCTACTGAAGGTAATTGTTTTGTACCATGGTAAAATGTAAAGTAACTGTCAATGACAAAGATAGGATCTCTTAATCCAAATGTTGGCCCAGTTTGCATTAGTTCTCAAGAAGTTGTTGTGATGGCCTACTAAGTATAAAGTTGGAACTAGTCCAGGTCTACAGGCCTGTCAGAATTGTTAGTATTGGTGTGTATGTGAGCTCCCACTTTGTTATTGCTTCAACTTTTGAGATAGCTGGTTTCTAACATTAAACCAAATCTAGATTGTCATTGAGGCCCTTGGTTCAAGTCTTTGTGACCCCCGTCCCATTAAGTTCTTCTATTAATTAACACATGCAAGGCTCACTGTTTGTTTTGTTATTGGGCAGCCCTGATGGAGAGGGGGATGGTGTATATGTGAGCCTGATAAACATTGTTGATCTTAGCTTGTGAGACAAATAATTTCTGATAAAGAAGGCTTAAGAGTGGGTTCAGATATGCAAGGGCCAATTTCCTAATATCTTATGCCTTTCGGGATACAGTTAATCAGAATTTTAAAGACAAGGTTCAGAAATGCAGGCCAGCTTGCCTTAAGGACCCAGACTAGAACTTCAAATCTTATTAGCACTATCCTATAGATGTAAAAAGATGCCAAAATCCACGTGTCCAATGCCTTCCTTCAGGAACCAGAAAGACTACCTAAATGGCCACACTAATATTTTTCTCACAAATTCATTTTAAAAAGTGGAGCATAGCAAGGAATGATACAACTTTGATGCACTTGTTACGAATTCATGCTTACACTTTCCATTATAAATCTATAATATCATCATCCATTTTATGCTCATATTTAGATTAAGATATATAGTTGCTTCCTTTATATTTCTTTAGTCCCAGGCCCATGTCCCTGAAGCCTTCCAAGCATTGATAAGTGACTATTAACTGCTTGACACAGAGCCTAAGATCTGTACAAAGCTTCGACAGCCAATTCTTAGCCTTCATCCACAGACCATTTATAATTACGACAGGGTAAACAGCACATATGAAAACTAACATAAGAAGAGGTTATAGACCTACAAACATTAGAGGCGGTAAAAGAGAAGGAACAAACCTGGCAGCAAACTGTACTTAAGTACAAATACAGTGTAGATCTGCATGATTAAAATATAATTGTAAGTATGCATTGGCATCCAGCATGAATAAAAGTTATCCCACTCCAGAAAACAGTGCCACCAATAAGACATGTATCCTATATGCAATAGTCATAATGATTACTTAAGTGGAACCCGCTAGCATTCTTGTTGGGGTGCAAACTGAAAATTGTTATTTTTGTAGTAATGATAGGTGATAAAGCCATAAAGGTGCAAAATTAAAATCATAATGTTTGTGTGTGTGTGTTTATATTTAATTAGCTCTTAAAAATAACTTTATGTTATTTAAAGTTTCTAGCGAATTAACATTGACCACTGAAATTAACAAGAGGAAGTAGCCAAATTGATGGTCAGGGGCTAAACATGATATTCAACTATAATTGTTACTAATGTTTTTTTTTTTTAATTCTTGTCCCTTTAAGTAAATATTTCAAGGGTATATATGCATGAATATTGTTCCAGATCTTTGATTTACAATGAGAAATCCCAGATTATCCCTGCTTTGTTAGTACAAATCCTGACTCTTACATTTTTTGATTTATTCTGGACAACTTTAACACAATAACCATCCATTAAGCATTACTTCTCTTACTCTAAAATCAATCTTGGATTTTCCATATATAACAGATTATTCACAGCTGATTTCAAATAATTCCTCAAAATCAAATTGTCAAGAGGGTCACGTACATGCAACTTTCTCAAGACACTTGAGAAACCTCCCCCACCCCCCCCCCCCCCCAAAAAAAAAAAAAAAAAAAGAAAGAAAAGGGAACTAGCATTTCTTTAATAAACCAGAGGCCACTCCGAATTTTCTATGTGAGGATTGCACTTAATGAATGAAAGAAAAACCAACCTACTGTAGTAACTGCTCACTGAAAGAATAAGATTGAGCAGCACAGCATCCCCTACCAAAACATAGATGACTGCAAACCGTACAAACCACCGAAATTGCCGAATGTAAATTTTAGTTTCCAGGCCAATCATTATCAGCATGGAGCACCAAGCAGCGGCCTCAATGATCAAAGAAATTTTCTACAAGAGAAAAAAAAAAAAAAAAAAATCATTTTGCAAATTCAAGTCGACTTAACATGTTACTATCATAATATTACAATTGCCTCCAGCCGGAATTAGAGATAAAAATTATCAAATTAACATTGTACAGGTTAAACATTTCACAATGAATTGAAGCTAAAAGATATCAAATTTCAAATACGTTTAATTTTGCATAACATGCCAAGATTTGAAAATGCCATGTTATGAGGAAGATAATATGCAACATTATTAAGACAATATGAAAACTCACCTCAAAAGGAGCAAAACCAGTCTGTCCATCCAGGTTAAAGATTGAAAACCCCATCATCAACCTTAATAAAGGTCCAGCAGTGCAATAACCAGCCAACAATCCCAACATGTAATTGTAATAATTTGACCTCAAACGATACCAAATGGCTTTGGAATTGTTCTTTATCAGCCATATCCGATAAGAGCACAGGCCAAGGAGAACCAAGTGAGAAATGGAGATCACTAGAGAGTCAATTGCACAAGGTGTGTATGAGCCAAAAGCACTATCTACTGCTTTGGTCCATACCCCATTTGCCACAGGCTGACAATACCAAATTAACGGCTCAAAAGCCATATTCAGTCCCTATTTCACAAATCTTCAATTGCAAGGCCACATTACAAACCCATATTTTCTTTTGCTAGAAACAACTATAGGGTGTTCGATAGAGTTTTGTGCTAACTCAATTCCCTGCAACAATAGAAAACCATACTCATATTCAAACCGGAAAGAAATAATACAACACCAAATATTTTAAGTTTGAACCCATCAATACATGAAAGAAAAGAAACCCATCTCTATTCTGCAAATGCTAATTTAAATTCTATCAAGGAACAGACAACAGAGAAAAAAAGAAAGAAAATCCAATCATCTTCCATTTTTTGCTGACAAGAAGACAGAGGACAAGAAATGAATCCAATCATCTCCGGGAGTAACTAAGAATTACTCTTATGCAATGTAGTTCCAGTTTTTACATAAACCAGTACTGAAAAGAAAAAACAAGAACAAGAAAGCCATAACTGACAATGAGAGCATTACCTCCAAAGATTGAGTTATTGTCACTTCACTACGCAAGAGATTCTATAAGCGACTTTATGGCATGCATAATTGATTATATAGGATTTTATTAAAAATAACAAAATCCCTCAAACTATATTATTAGTTAGGTAAGGTTTGAAACATATTTGGTTTATAGCAATTCGACTTTTCTAGAGTCGATTTTGCCCTTTGAAAATCCACTAGGAAATTGAGTGTTAGAAACTCGATTTCCAAAATCAAGTTTTAGAAACTCGATTTCCTAGTGGATTTTCAAAGGGCGAAATCGATTCCAAAAAAGTCGAATTGCTATAAACCAATATGTTTCAAATCTTGCCTAACTAATAACATAGTTTGAAATTTATAGTTATTTTTTTAAAAACCCGATTATATATAATCTTAGTTTGAACTTGAAAGTGAGTTAAACCTCGTCAGTAGCGAACACTGTAATTAAAGAAATGTTAAACCTCGTCAAAAAAATAAATAAAAAATCTTATTTCATGCTAGCTATTGCATACTTGATATACACTCTTTTTTAAAGTCACGTTTTAAAAACACGATTTCACAACACGATTTCGCATTATGTGCCAGTGGATATGACGAGTGTCCAATAGTGAATAACTATCATTACTGAAAAATAAATAAAAGGTCTTCTTGAGTATCTCAAGGCTACATGTCAAGCAAATAATAAATATTTATTTAATTATGTGTTGTAATACACACTTTTGGATAAAGAAAATGTGTCAATAATTTATTGATTTACATACATAAAATCATATTTGTACACCTTTTATATTATATTTGTAGTTTAGTACACAATTTCACTTTATTTAAAGAAAAAAATTTAATAAAAAATTGACCAAAAACCATAAATAAATAAGAAAATTAAATACACACCCCTCTATTTATTTATTTATTTTTTTTTAGAAACTTCTATTAAACACATTCTTACACAACCTTAAAATGCATTAAAATTATGACTTCAAGATGATACTATTTACCCCCCCCCCCCCAAAAAAAAAACCAAAAAAAAAAAAAAAAGTCAGGAATATACGATTTGAGTACATTTCTAAGTGTGTACAGCATAATAAACATTGTCCAATCAATAATGATAGTAATAATAGATGACAAACCAGAAAGCAAGCAAAGCAGATAATGGCAGTGTCAATGAGGCACATAAGTACAAATGCAAACGTCAGGGCTTACGAAGGCATCTAAAGTAGGAAAAGGACTGGGTGAAGAAAACAATCACTACAACATGATTGTAAACAAGACAACAATGTTTACCAAAAATAAAATAAAACAACACTGTGCACTGATATCTGCATTTTTGGCTCTATAAACACATCACCAACAACCATGCCCACTCAAAAATAACCATTTTTTTAATAAATAAACTCACTAACTCCCAGCAACCTTAATTATATTAGTTACTCTCGAATCTCCAGATTTTAAGTATCTATCTGGACTGAGTTTTTATACTATCTAGGGAAACTTTATTCATACATTAATATCCCAAGAGTTAGAGGGTTATAACAAATTGAAGTAACTATTTTGTATGCTTCTCAATTAAAATTTAAAGCCCTGACCGACCATATAAAAAGTTAAATTTTTTTTATACAGGAGAAAGTTATGTATCTCCAGTCATTTGAAAGGATTTTAGCTTTTCTAATCTACCTAATGGAGGAAAGGTATCTGTGCATTTTGAAATGGAATCGTTTCGGTCAGGGGTGGCGTCACCTTAAGGCAGGGTGGGCCCAGGACCATATTGACCTGAAAAAAAATATATATATAATAATTTAAAATTTCTTATTTGTCTACCTTTCAACAAAATTTAGGAACACCTTCAATTTTTTTATACTAATAAAATTAAATTTTGCTCTATAATTTGTTCTATATTCAATAGATGAATGGTTGATTAGTTGCATATATTGAAAGAAATGTAGCTTGTAATAGTGATAATAAGACTATCATGCAACGATTTCAAAATATAAAAATTCGTAGAAAGAAATTGTAAATTTTATGTGTTTGCGTATTTTTTATTGTTGTTATTGTCAATATATGAATTTCTCTTTTTATTATATTGTATAATTTATACTTCTTAAAGAACACATTAAGAAAAATTCTTCGAAACGCCACTAGTTGCGGTTATAGACAACTATATGTCTAACATATATCTCAAAAAGAAACTCCCAAATCCAAATCAGCCCAAAAGCAGTGCATAAATTATTTGAGTTTTAATATCGTATTCACAATCAATTTTACACTCATTTTTACCACCATTTCTTTTTTTAGAGAGTTTTAACTTATAACGTTCACTCCTGATGATAAGATTAAAATATCAATTAAAACTTTACCAATTAAGTTAACTGGAACCTACTTTACACAACTATTTTACATAACAAATTATAATTAATTATCCGTACTCTTTACATGGACTCGTTATAATTTTTTCACTGCTGACAGTCAATTACAGCGAATCGTTGTAAAATTAGCTGTAGTACTGCTATTTTTGCAAAGCTGGATTTGACTAGTTCATGGTCATGCATGTGGATGGGGTTTTGGAATTGTTTTCGTTTTTGGTTGTGAAAAAGATCTTGCAGCGCCGAGTATATATAATGCTGAATGTGGGCCGTTTTGTCGGATTTGGAAAAACGTGTTTTTTTTTTGGATGGATTCTTTTGTTGAGAATCTTTTTAGGATGGATTTCGGTTCACGTGTAACGTGTTTTAGATTTTTATTATATTTCTCAACAAAAAAAGAAAAAGAAAAAGAAAAAGAAGAGATGACTGGCGGGTTTTCATCATAATAAGTGATAAAATATTATACAAAACTTGGTTTATAGTTTATTACCAGCATTATGTAATTCTTTCTAATATTTTTTTAATAAATAAAATATTGCGTTATGGGTCACTGACTCACAGTGGATTTTGCGGTGGCGAATGTGGCTTAATAATAGGATCATAACTTATTACACAATTTTTATCATAATTTGTCAAGTGGCAAGTTGTGAGTGGTGAAAAAAAAATAATGAGTCCATGTGAGTCCACAATTTCATCACTCACAACTCACCACGTGGCAAATCATAGCAAAAATTATACAATAAATTGTGGACTTAGCATTACTTATACGGCAGCTACAGCTAATTGCTAAACAAAGTGATTAATTAGAAGGACAATAATGATATCTCTTTTTTACATTCATTTTCATGTTTTTTGGACTAGTGTTTTTTGCTAAATGTAAAACAAATATAAGAAAATATTTTTCCTTATTTGATCAAACATTAAAGGGAAGGGAAGTAGACTAAGAAAGGATTGTGTGATGAGCGAGATGAATGGGATTTCAATCCTAGGCCCCCCAAATTGGGTGGAAAATAGAGGAAGAGATGAGTTTTCAGTTAAGTTCCACATCAATTATCTAATAGCATTCCATTTGCTTCAGCATATATATATCTTAAAAGTCAGTTTATCAAAAAAAAAACATATCTTAAAACCGACGACATATTAGAGGCTATAAATATGAGATTTTTTTTTTTTTTCGAGAAAATATATATACGAGAACCTTGTTGTAAAAAAGTGGATATAAACTTTCAATAGCAAAATTACTGATTGTATCTTTTGGCAATAATAAAAGAAAGTGGATGAACAATTAAAAATAAAAGTTATACATACAGTTACTATTAGTTTTATTTGTTATATCTACTACGTTCCTTTTTATTTTATAACAATTCTGTCTTTATGTAACTCATTTTTTATGTTTTCCTTCTTTTTGAGTGTTTCTCTGTCGCTAGCGAAAGTTGGGTTCTCCCACTTCTCCTAGGCTGTAGAAGGTGCCGTCCCTCATTGTAGGAGTCTTGGTTCCTTAGAGTAACAAGTTTACTCTAAGGCTTTGGTGGTTTCTTCTTCTGTGGGTTTTGGGAAACACACTACTGCTTTTTCTTTTCTTTGAATGGAAGACCTCACTCGGCAATGGACGGGTTTGTCTCTCTCAAATCGAGAGGAACCAAAGTTTCGTCTAAACAATGACCTAGCTACTCCAGAGTTCTTCCTCGCAGCAAAATTTTTTACAAAGAGAGCCCTCNTTATTTATTAAAAAAATGGTTATTTTTGAGTGGGCATGGTTGTTGGTGATGTGTTTATAGAGCCAAAAATGCAGATATCAGTGCACAGTGTTGTTTTATTTTATTTTTGGTAAACATTGTTGTCTTGTTTACAATCATGTTGTAGTGATTGTTTTCTTCACCCAGTCCTTTTCCTACTTTAGATGCCTTCGTAAGCCCTGACGTTTGCATTTGTACTTATGTGCCTCATTGACACTGCCATTATCTGCTTTGCTTGCTTTCTGGTTTGTCATCTATTATTACTATCATTATTGATTGGACAATGTTTATTATGCTGTACACACTTAGAAATGTACTCAAATCGTATATTCCTGACTTTTTTTTTTTTTTTGGTTTTTTTTTGGGGGGGGGGGGTAAATAGTATCATCTTGAAGTCATAATTTTAATGCATTTTAAGGTTGTGTAAGAATGTGTTTAATAGAAGTTTCTAAAAAAAAATAAATAAATAAATAGAGGGTGTGTATTTATATTTTTTCTTATTTATTTATGGTTTTTGGTCAATTTTTTATTAAAATTTTTTTCTTTAAATAAAGTGAAATTGTGTACTAAACTACAAATATAATATAAAAGGTGTACAAATATGATAATTTTATGTATGTAAATCAATAAATTATTGACACATTTTCTTTATCCAAAAGTGTGTATTACAACACATAATTAAATAAATATTTATTATTTGCTTGACATGTAGCC
This sequence comes from Quercus suber, assembly GCF_002906115.3. NCBI lineage: Eukaryota > Viridiplantae > Streptophyta > Magnoliopsida > Fagales > Fagaceae > Quercus > Quercus suber. The sequence goes on along the minus strand of NW_027069625.1, from coordinate 910,233 downwards.
TTGAGATACTCAAGAAGACCTTTTATTTATTTTTCAGTAATGATAGTTATTCACTATTGGACACTCGTCATATCCACTGGCACATAATGCGAAATCGTGTTGTGAAATCGTGTTTTTAAAACGTGACTTTAAAAAAGAGTGTATATCAAGTATGCAATAGCTAGCATGAAATAAGATTTTTTATTTATTTTTTTGACGAGGTTTAACATTTCTTTAATTACAGTGTTCGCTACTGACGAGGTTTAACTCACTTTCAAGTTCAAACTAAGATTATATATAATCGGGTTTTTTAAAAAAATAACTATAAATTTCAAACTATGTTATTAGTTAGGCAAGATTTGAAACATATTTGGTTTATAGCAATTCGACTTTTTTGGAATCGATTTCGCCCTTTGAAAATCCACTAGGAAATCGAGTTTCTAAAACTTGATTTTGGAAATCGAGTTTCTAACACTCAATTTCCTAGTGGATTTTCAAAGGGCAAAATCGACTCTAGAAAAGTCGAATTGCTATAAACCAAATATGTTTCAAACCTTACCTAACTAATAATATAGTTTGAGGGATTTTGTTATTTTTAATAAAATCCTATATAATCAATTATGCATGCCATAAAGTCGCTTATAGAATCTCTTGCGTAGTGAAGTGACAATAACTCAATCTTTGGAGGTAATGCTCTCATTGTCAGTTATGGCTTTCTTGTTCTTGTTTTTTCTTTTCAGTACTGGTTTATGTAAAAACTGGAACTACATTGCATAAGAGTAATTCTTAGTTACTCCCGGAGATGATTGGATTCATTTCTTGTCCTCTGTCTTCTTGTCAGCAAAAAATGGAAGATGATTGGATTTTCTTTCTCTTTTTTTCTCTGTTGTCTGTTCCTTGATAGAATTTAAATTAGCATTTGCAGAATAGAGATGGGTTTCTTTTCTTTCATGTATTGATGGGTTCAAACTTAAAATATTTGGTGTTGTATTATTTCTTTCCGGTTTGAATATGAGTATGGTTTTCTATTGTTGCAGGGAATTGAGTTAGCACAAAACTCTATCGAACACCCTATAGTTGTTTCTAGCAAAAGAAAATATGGGTTTGTAATGTGGCCTTGCAATTGAAGATTTGTGAAATAGGGACTGAATATGGCTTTTGAGCCGTTAATTTTGTATTGTCAGCCTGTGGCAAATGGGGTATGGACCAAAGCAGTAGATAGTGCTTTTGGCTCATACACACCTTGTGCAATTGACTCTCTAGTGATCTCCATTTCTCACTTGGTTCTCCTTGGCCTGTGCTCTTATCGGATATGGCTGATAAAGAACAATTCCAAAGCCATTTGGTATCGTTTGAGGTCAAATTATTACAATTACATGTTGGGATTGTTGGCTGGTTATTGCACTGCTGGACCTTTATTAAGGTTGATGATGGGGTTTTCAATCTTTAACCTGGATGGACAGACTGGTTTTGCTCCTTTTGAGGTGAGTTTTCATATTGTCTTAATAATGTTGCATATTATCTTCCTCATAACATGGCATTTTCAAATCTTGGCATGTTATGCAAAATTAAACGTATTTGAAATTTGATATCTTTAGCTTCAATTCATTGTGAAATGTAACCTGTACAATGTTAATTTGATAATTTTTATCTCTAATTCCGGCTGGAGGCAATTGTAATATTATGATAGTAACATGTTAAGTCGACTTGAATTTGCAAAATGATTTTTTTTTTTTTTTTTTTCTCTTGTAGAAAATTTCTTTGATCATTGAGGCCGCTGCTTGGTGCTCCATGCTGATAATGATTGGCCTGGAAACTAAATTTACATTCGGCAATTTCGGTGGTTTGTACGGTTTGCAGTCATCTATGTTTTGGTAGGGGATGCTGTGCTGCTCAATCTTATTCTTTCAGTGAGCAGTTACTACAGTAGGTTGGTTTTTCTTTCATTCATTAAGTGCAATCCTCACATAGAAAATTCGGAGTGGCCTCTGGTTTATTAAAGAAATGCTAGTTCCCTTTTCTTTCTTTTTTTTTTTTTTTTTTGGGGGGGGGGGGGGGTGGGGAGGTTTCTCAAGTGTCTTGAGAAAGTTGCATGTACGTGACCCTCTTGACAATTTGATTTTGAGGAATTATTTGAAATCAGCTGTGAATAATCTGTTATATATGGAAAATCCAGATTGATTTTAGAGTAAGAGAAGTAATGCTTAATGGATGGTTATTGTGTTAAAGTTGTCCAGAATAAATCAAAAATGTAAGAGTCAGGATTTGTACTAACAAAGCAGGGATAATCTGGGATTTCTCATTGTAAATCAAAGATCTGGAACAATATTCATGCATATATACCCTTGAAATATTTACTTAAAGGGACAAGAATTAAAAAAAAAAAACATTAGTAACAATTATAGTTGAATATCATGTTTAGCCCCTGACCATCAATTTGGCTACTTCCTCTTGTTAATTTCAGTGGTCAATGTTAATTCGCTAGAAACTTTAAATAACATAAAGTTATTTTTTAAGAGCTAATTAAATATAAACACACACACACAAACATTATGATTTTAATTTTGCACCTTTATGGCTTTATCACCTATCATTACTACAAAAATAACAATTTTCAGTTTGCACCCCAACAAGAATGCTAGCGGTTCCACTTAAGTAATCATTATGACTATTGCATATAGGATACATGTCTTATTGGTGGCACTGTTTTCTGGAGTGGGATAACTTTTATTCATGCTGGATGCCAATGCATACTTACAATTATATTTTAATCATGCAGATCTACACTGTATTTGTACTTAAGTACAGTTTGCTGCCAGGTTTGTTCCTTCTCTTTTACCGCCTCTAATGTTTGTAGGTCTATAACCTCTTCTTATGTTAGTTTTCATATGTGCTGTTTACCCTGTCGTAATTATAAATGGTCTGTGGATGAAGGCTAAGAATTGGCTGTCGAAGCTTTGTACAGATCTTAGGCTCTGTGTCAAGCAGTTAATAGTCACTTATCAATGCTTGGAAGGCTTCAGGGACATGGGCCTGGGACTAAAGAAATATATAAAGGAAGCAACTATATATCTTAATCTAAATATGAGCATAAAATGGATGATGATATTAAGATTTATAATGGAAAGTGTAAGCATGATTCGTAACAAGTGCATCAAAGTTGTATCTATTCCTTGCTATGCCCACTTTTAAAAATGAATTGTGAGAAAAATATTAGTGTGGCCATTTAGGTAGTCTTTCTGGTTCCTGAAGGAAGGCATTGGACAAAAATAACCATTTTTTTAATAAATAAACTCACTAACTCCCAGCAACCTTAATTATATTAGTTACTCTCGAATCTCCAGATTTTAAGTATCTATCTGGACTGAGTTTTTATACTATCTAGGGAAACTTTATTCATACATTAATATCCCAAGAGTTAGAGGGTTATAACAAATTGAAGTAACTATTTTGTATGCTTCTCAATTAAAATTTAAAGCCCTGACCGACCATATAAAAAGTTAAATTTTTTTTATACAGGAGAAAGTTATGTATCTCCAGTCATTTGAAAGGATTTTAGCTTTTCTAATCTACCTAATGGAGGAAAGGTATCTGTGCATTTTGAAATGGAATCGTTTCGGTCAGGGGTGGCGTCACCTTAAGGCAGGGTGGGCCCAGGACCATATTGACCTGAAAAAAAATATATATATAATAATTTAAAATTTCTTATTTGTCTACCTTTCAACAAAATTTAGGAACACCTTCAATTTTTTTATACTAATAAAATTAAATTTTGCTCTATAATTTGTTCTATATTCAATAGATGAATGGTTGATTAGTTGCATATATTGAAAGAAATGTAGCTTGTAATAGTGATAATAAGACTATCATGCAACGATTTCAAAATATAAAAATTCGTAGAAAGAAATTGTAAATTTTATGTGTTTGCGTATTTTTTATTGTTGTTATTGTCAATATATGAATTTCTCTTTTTATTATATTGTATAATTTATACTTCTTAAAGAACACATTAAGAAAAATTCTTCGAAACGCCACTAGTTGCGGTTATAGACAACTATATGTCTAACATATATCTCAAAAAGAAACTCCCAAATCCAAATCAGCCCAAAAGCAGTGCATAAATTATTTGAGTTTTAATATCGTATTCACAATCAATTTTACACTCATTTTTACCACTATTTCTTTTTTTAGAGAGTTTTAACTTATAACGTTCACTCCTGATGATAAGATTAAAATATCAATTAAAACTTTACCAATTAAGTTAACTGGAACCTACTTTACACAACTATTTTACATAACAAATTATAATTAATTATCCGTACTCTTTACATGGACTCGTTATAATTTTTTCACTGCTCACAGTCAATTACAGCGAATCGTTGTAAAATTAGCTGTAGTACTGCCATTTTTGTAAAGCTGGATTGGACTAGTTCATGGTCATGCATGTGGATGGGGTTTTGGAATTGTTTTCGTTTTCGGTTGTGAAAAAGATCTTGCAGCACCAAGTATATATAATGCTGAATGTGGGCCGTTTTGTCGGATTTGGAAAAACGTGTTTTTTTTTTTGGATGGATTCTTTTGTTGAGAATCTTTTTGGGATGGATTTCGGTTCACGTGTAACGTGTTTTAGATTTTTATTATATTTCTCAACAAAAAAAGAAAAAGAAGAGATGACTGGCGGGTTTTCATCATAATAAGTGATAAAATATTATACAAAACTTGGTTTATAGTTTATTACCAGCATTATGTAATTCTTTCTAATATTTTTTTAATAAATAAAATATTGCGTTATGGGTCACTGACTCACAGTGGATTTTGCGGTGGCGAATGTGGCTTAATAATAGGATCATAACTTATTACACAATTTTTATTACAATTTGTTAAGTGACAAGTTGTGAGTGGTGAAAAAAAATAGTGAGTCCATGTGAGTCCACAACTCCATCACTCACAACTCACTACGTGGCAAATTATAGCAAAAATTATGTAATAAATTGTGGTCTTAGCATTACTCATACGGCAGCTACAGCTAATTGCTAAACAAAGTGATTAATTAGAAGGACAATAATGATATCTCTTTTTTACATTCATTTTCATGTTTTTTGGACTAGTGTTTTTTGCTAAATGTAAAACAAATATAAGAAAATATTTTTCCTTATTTGATCAAACATTAAAGGGAAGGGAAGTAGACTAAGAAAGGATCGTGTGATGAGCGAGATGAATGGGATTTCAATCCTAGGCCTCCCAAATTGGGTGGAAAATAGAGGAAGAGATGAGTTTTCAGTTGAGTACCACATCAACTATCTAATAGCATTCCATTTGCTTCAGCATATATATATCTTAAAAGTCAGTTTATCAAAAAAAAAAAACATATCTTAAAACCGACGACATATTAGAGGCTATAAATATGAGATTTTTTTTTTTTTCGAGAAAATATATATACGAGAACCTTGTTGTAAAAAAGTGGATATAACCTTTCAATAGCAAAATTACTGATTGCATCTTTTGGCAATAATAAAAGAAAGTGGATGAACAATTAAAAATAAAAGTTATACATACAGTTACTATTAGTTTTATTTGTTATATCTACTACGTTCCTTTTTATTTTATAACAATTCTGTCTTTATGTAACTCATTTTTTATGTTTTCCTTCTTTTTCTTTCACATTCCAAATAACTAACCTAAAAGCACTATTTTTTTTTTCTCAAAAAAATAAATAAATAAAAGCATTATTTTTCCTTTCTTTTCCTCCCTATATATCCAAAGATTCCATATATATATATATCATATATACTATATAATAAAAGTTGAGCTTAAACGCTTTGGTTGCACCAAGTGGCAGCACTAAATTGCAAAAAATTTCTTAAATTTTTAGATTTTAAGAAAAATATATATAAGTTTTCTTCAACTATAATTTCTAAGTGGATAAAAATCTTAATTTGATTAAAAGAAGGAAGGATAAAGTTCTATTCAATTAATATTGCCTCACGTAGTGTTTAGAATTTTAAAACAAATATTGGACTAATCTTAATCATGTGAATAGTACCATCATGTAATCAAATTTCACATGGCATCAATATTATCAATTTTGCTAAAAAAAATTAATTACCTTGACAAGCACATGGTATTGTGTTGGCTTAGGAGTGGGTGTTAGAGCAACATAGTGTTTAGAATTTTAGTTTATAAAATTCTATTCAATTAATATTAGTTTTAGACTTTTTGTTCATATAAAATTCTTCAATGTGGAGTGTGTGTCTATATATATATATATATATATCAAATAATTCATAACTAATACCCATCATCCAATTCTTTTGTGCTATTCTTCTCTTTTTCTACCTACAACCTCTATTATTCTCTTCTTCTACATACAACCTTACAAGTACGTATTTATTGACTCTACTTTTTTTCCAATCAAATTGAATATATTTTGTGTATTTGTTTAAGTTGATTTCCTTAAGTTTAATCCAATTTAGAGAATTGTTACGGATTGTCAATTGATTTTTTCTTTTATAATGTTAGTTTGATTGTTTAGAAATTATATAAGAAATTGAGCTTTCGTGACTAATTAACTAAAAAATTTCTCTAAAAAAAAAATTAACTTAAAAATTAATTTTTGAGTCCAAACATAATAAAACAACAAAATATATAGTCAGCAATTCAAAAAAAAAAAAAAAAACAAAATATATAGTCAATATTTTCTTTTAAGGATAAAGTTCTATTCAATTAATATTGCCTCACGTAGTGTTTAGAATTTTAAAACAAATATTGGACTAATCTTAATCATGTGAATAGTACCATCATGTAATCAAATTTCACATGGCATCAATATTATCAATTTTGCTAAAAAAAATTAATTACCTTGACAAGCACATGGTATTGTGTTGGCTTAGGAGTGGGTGTTAGAGCAACATAGTGTTTAGAATTTTAGTTTATAAAATTCTATTCAATTAATATTAGTTTTAGACTTTTTGTTCATATAAAATTCTTCAATGTGGAGTGTGTGTCTATATATATATATATATATATCAAATAATTCATAACTAATACCCATCATCCAATTCTTTTGTGCTATTCTTCTCTTTTTCTACCTACAACCTCTATTATTCTCTTCTTCTACATACAACCTTACAAGTACGTATTTATTGACTCTACTTTTTTTCCAATCAAATTGAATATATTTTGTGTATTTGTTTAAGTTGATTTCCTTAAGTTTAATCCAATTTAGAGAATTGTTACGGATTGTCAATTGATTTTTTCTTTTATAATGTTAGTTTGATTGTTTAGAAATTATATAAGAAATTGAGCTTTCGTGACTAATTAACTAAAAAATTTCTCTAAAAAAAAATTAACTTAAAAATTAATTTTTGAGTCCAAACATAATAAAACAACAAAATATATAGTCAGCAATTCAAAAAAAAAAAAAAACAAAATATATAGTCAATATTTTCTTTTTTTCCTTTTCAAGGGTTTTCTTTTCTTCTTGGCAAATAGAGCTAATATTTAGGCTTTTCTAGCCTTTTCTTTTCATTTTCATGTTTTGTCGGTATAGATGTTGAATGTTTTTTAATTGTTTATATTTATATTTATGGTTTTTAATATACTTTTTTTAAAAATCTCGAGAAGAAACTTTAAAAAAAATAAAATAAAATAAAATAAAAAGAGTCCTAATATATGTAGGACTTGGCCGAATATTAAACCACTGACACCAAAATATATTTTAGGCGAAAAGCCACTTTTAGTCCCTACATTTTCAGGCTATTCCCATTTTAGTCCCTATATTTTATTTTTACCGCTTTTAGTCCCTATCCTGAAAAACGCTTCCTGTTTTGGTCCATGCCATTACATCAGAGACAGAAAAAGCTGACGTGGCAAATGGCAAGAATAAATAATAATAAATTAATGTCCACATGGCCTAAACTAATAATAATAAAAAAAAAATTGGCATTAAAAAATGCCACATCAGCATCTAAATTAGAAAAATTAATTTATTAATTTTAACTAATTAAAAAAAATTAAAAACAGAATTAAAAACTAAAAATCACATGAATTGAGATCTAAGTGTGTCTTGAACAAGAACAACAAGAATAAAAACCCAGATCTAAGAACACAAACCCAGAAATTATAAAATAAAATAAAAAAAAATAAAAAAGAACGAACTGGACCTTTCTCCATGGCGTCTATGCGCTTGAAATGGACCTAGGAGGAGATAAACCGCGAAACAGGCATGGATCTTGCTCTTTGCAGCTCCGTGCGACTAGCACGGCTGCGACAAGCACCACGAGGCAGTGGAGGGCTAGGGTTGGGCCTGGGGCTGGGTCTGGATCGGAGTCTGGGCTAGGCTTGGATCTAGATCTGGGCCGTGGGCGGAGCAGGAGAGGGAGAGGCACGACGGTGGGTGGGCTAGAAGGGATCGGCAGTGGGGTGGTGGTGCTGGTCTCGATGGGAGAAGAGGAAGAAGCAGCAGTAGCCATGACATTTGTTTAGTGATTGTGGGTGAAGAAGAAGAAGATCTCGCTCAACAACCCAAATCTTTCATCTTCTTCTTAGTTCAATCTCTTAACGTCCAGTTTGTTCTTTTCTTTTCTTTTTTTAATTTCTGGTTTGTGATCTTAGATCTAGGTTTGTGTTCTTGTTGTTCTTGTTCAAGACACACTTAGATCTCAATTCATGTGATTTTTAGTTTTTAATTCTGTTTTTAATTTTTTTTAATTAGTTAAAATTAATAAATTAATTTTTCTAATTTAGATGCTGACGTGGCATTTTTTAATGCCAAAAAATATTTTTTATTATTAATTTAGGCCACGTGGACATTAATTTATTATTGTTTATTCATGTCGTTTGCCACGTCAGCTTTCTTCGTCTCTGATGTAACGGTAAAGACCAAAATGGGAAGCGTTTTTCAGGATACGGACTAAAAGCGGTAAAAATAAAATATATGGACTAAAATGGAAATCGCTTGAAAATGTAGGAACTAAAAGTGGCTTTTCACCTATATATTTATATATATATATATATATATTATATATATATATTTTGAATCCATATTGTACATATATTGAAATATGATATATAACGATATAATTTATCCAAAATATATACCTGAATATGGTGATTTTTTATATTAAGTTTATTTATTTATTATGTTTTTTCAGAAGGACTATTCTTGACTAACATGGTTGTAATGAATA
>NW_027069625.1:794927-898803 GCF_002906115.3 Quercus suber | reverse complement strand
TTTTTACATCCATTTGATGAATTTTCAAATCAAAAATTGCAGCAATAGCAATTAACAATCTAATAGATGTAATTCTTGTTACCGGAGAAAAAGTATCAAAGAAATCAAGATCAGCTTTTTGTTTAAAGCCTTTTGCAACAAGTCTAACTTTAAACTTATCTATTGATCCATCCGGTTTCAACTTTTTTCTAAGGACCCATTTACAACCTATGGTCTTACAACCTGGTGGAAGATCTACTAATTTCCAAGTTCTATTAGAAATTAGAGATTCCATCATTTACAGCCTCTTTCTAAAATATAGTATCAGATGATGTTAAAACCTCTTTTAAATTTTGGGGATTTTCCTCAATGTTAAAAACGTAATAATCAAAACCAAAATCCTTTTCAAGTCTGGCTCTTTTTCTCCTTCAAGGTTCCATTTCAAAATTTTCTTGATTTTGTAAATGTGAAGTAGAAAAACTAGGTTGTGACAAAATATTTTCTTCACCCCCACTATTTTTCAATTTAAAAGGAATTTTTTCTTCATGAAAAATTGCATCACCAAATTCAAAAATTATTTTGTTTTCAAGATCAAAAAATCTATAGGCTGCACTATTAATCGCATAACCAAGAAAAGCACAGGTAGTAGCTCTTATACCTAATTTAGGCATTTTAGGGTCAGTAAGCCTAACATAAGCAAGACAACCTCATACTCTCAAATATCCCAAATTTGGCTTATGTCCTTTCCACATCTCAAAAGGTGTGGTGTGTGACTTTTTATGTGGCACCCTATTCAAAACATGACATGCAGTTAAAATAACTTCATCCCAAAAATGTAAAGGTGCACCAGATTCAATTAACATGGCATTTGTTAACTCAATTAAAGTACTATTTTTTTCTTTCAGCCACACCGTTAAAAGCATGTGAATATGGTGCAGTAGTTTCATGGATAATTCCCAAAAACTAAACAAATGAGTTGAAAACACTTGATTCATACTCACGGCTATCACTTCTTATTCTTTTTATTTTTCTACCGAATTGATTTTCAACTTCTTTTAAAAAAATTTTGAAATTTTTCAAAAGAATCACTTTTATTTTTCAACAAATAAATAGTTGTATATTTTGAGAAATCATCAATAAAAGTGATAATATATCGATTTCCTCCACGAGTTAAAATTCCCTCAAATCCACATAAATTAGAGTGAATTAACTCAAGCAATTCGGTATTTCTTACAACATTTTTATGAGGCTTTTTTGTAATCTTAGTTTGACTACAAGTTTCACATTTTTCAAAATCTTTTGACAGTCTTGGAATTAATCCTAAACTACTCATGATTCCCACATATCTACTATTTATATGACAAAAACGAGCGTGCCAAAAATTAATAGAAGAAAGCATATAAACTGAACTGGTAGGTGCTTTATTATTCTCAATATTCAATTTAAACATTCCATCACAAGCATAACCATTGCCCATAAATAATCCCTTTTTAGTGATTACATAATTATCAGATTTCATAGTTTGCTTGAAGCCAGCCTTGTTAAGCAAAAAACTTGACATCAAATTCTTCCTCATGGATGGAGTGTAAAGAACATCTTTCAATGTTAGCACGCGTCCAGAAGTGAATTTCAATTCAACCTCACCACTCCCAAGAACCTTGGTTTTGCTAGAGTCACCAAGCATAACAGTTTTTTCTTCTTCAAAAGGAGTGTACAATTTGAACCAATTTTTGTCATAGCAGTCGTGCCTAGTAGCACCAGAATCTACCCACCATCCTTCAACATATTGCACCATATTGATGTTTGTAATCATAGCCACTAAAGGCACTTCCGTTACTTTAGCCTGCGGGACAAATTCACGTTTCCGAAATTTGCAAAATTGAGCAATATGCCCACTTTTGCCACAAACAAAACAGATCTATTAAATTGATCTTGTGAAGGGGGTCCTTGGTTCTTATTGTAATTTTTATTTAGGTTTCCCCTTCCTTGAGGTCTATTATTATTTTAAAAGGCTCTCTTTTTAGGCTTTAATTGACCATTTCTAGGAAAATGATTTTTGGGCATATTATTATTGGCCGAAATAAGGTTTACCTTTGTGGTAGAATTACCATTGCTCTCTTATGTCATGAGTGCATCTTGTCATCTAGCCTCCTCCTCCACACGGATGCGTGTGATCAAAATCTCCAAGGATGTCTCCTTTTGTTTGTGCCACAAAGTCTTTTGGAATTCCCTCCAAGATTGTGGTAGTTTATCAATTATGCCAGCTACCACCAAATTGTCTCCAACCTTTATGCCTTCGGATCTCAATTCTGCCATAATCATTTGGAAGTCTTGTGCTTGATCCACCACCGATTTTCCATCCACCATTTGGTAACAGAAAAATCTGCTAGCAGCGTACTTCTTTGCACCTGCCTCCTCGGTATTATACTTACTTTGTAAAACTTTCCAAATTTTCTTAGCAGAATTGTAAGTTGTATCATAATAATCATAAAAATGATCGGCAAGACAATTCAATAGATAAGAGCGACAATTATATTCATCTTTTGTATACTTAATATTAATGGAAATAACACAACGAGAAACTGAATAATACTTCTGAATATTATTAATGTAAAATTTGATACCTCCACTCTCCACCTCTCCCTTGCGCACATATCTGGCCCAATATCTGAGACAATTCATTTTAGTCCATTAATCACCACAATTAAAAAGAATAAAATAGCCTATCTCCTTTTCAATGTGGGATTAAACATTTTCACTAACTCCTCATATTCCATATTCACTCCCACATCTTTACATTTATGTTATAACATTTATTCATTTTAATTATTTAATATTAAAATGCTTCAACATAAAAAAATATATATATATATATATATCAATTTTATTACAATCCAAAATCTTCAACTAATTCTTTTTTTTTTAAATTATATTACTGCACATCAAAAAAATGTAGCAGTTGTACACGTAAAAAAACCCAGCAAATGTCCAAATGTTTCTGTTCAAACCAAAGTGCAATGCGCTGCTTAACTTGGTTGGCTTGCATTACTGCATACATTGGCTTGGAGTGCTGGTATTTACTCCTTGGCATTTCCATTCTTCAGGATTGTTTAATTTCTAGGTAATACTAATATGTTTATTTTCAGATATACGAACATCTGGTAATGTAAAGAGAATTAAGGGTATTTAACTTTGTAATGAGAAAAACAAAAAAGATTTATTTTTATCCAAAACACTAAGGATGTGTTAATTCAAACTAAAAAGAAATAAGTAAACGTGAATGATGGCAATTAAGAAATATGATAGATTTTTTTTTTTTTTATATAATTAGTTTAATAAAAGTTTAAAGTTATCCGAAGTAGAAGTTAAACTCAACATAACTTTATCCATATAAAATCCTATTCAACTAACATTAGACTTTTTGTTAATATCAACTTCTTCAATGTGGAGTGTGTGTGTGTATATATATATCAAATAATTCATAATGAATACTGTAAGGGCACAATTTGGTTCCTAAGCCCAAAAGGTAATAGGATCTAGGCCCAAAGAGCCTAATACAATAAATTTGTAGAGAGTGTGTTAGAAAACTAGGCTGTAATGAGTTGAATAACAATTATAGTGGATCCAGATGACAAGAAAGTAAAGGTAGACTGGTTTTATCCAAAGAAAATCGTCCTCGGCACATTCCGAGGAGATCAGTTTTTGTATATATCTCTTTTGAATTTGGTTACATGTCTAGCTCTTGTTCCTACAGTATTTTTCTCTTAATTCTTTGATCCCTTTCTCTTAGGGTCTTCTTTCTATTTTATACTATTTTCTTTCTTTCATCTCCACCCTCCACGTGTAGATTAGGTCGCTAGTGTTGATCTTTGTCCCATCAGCACCTTCCTGAAATCTTTGGGAGTAGCTGTAAGGCGGAAAATTACTATTCAGGTATCACTTCCACATTAATGAGGCCAAAAAGTTAGTTGCAGAATATTTAATGTGGTGGTGACAGCTTTTTTCTTAGATATTTCATAGCTTCCCTTTATCCTGTGCTTTCATGATGTGTATTCTTATCAATAGGACCTCCAGGAACGTTACTCTAGATTGCAGACCACACCTTCCAACCTCTGCTTTGCTTAGCTGAGGAAGCATTCCTCCTCGGCCCATCTTCCCCAACCTTCTTAGTCATAGCTTGCTTGTGAAGTTCTGACTTTTACGTCTTCACTATCGTTTATCTGTCCTCGGACCACTAAGCGTCCTCGGACAAGGCCCACAGCTCAATATATACTCTTGGGCCCTTTATCCCTACAAATTCCTACTATATAGTTTTTTTCTCTATGCTTCTCTTCTTTTACTTACAACCTTTCAAGTATGTATTTTTTTTACTCTAATTATTTTTCCATTAAATTGAATAAGTTTTGTGTATTTTTTTAATCTTTTGTTTAACCTAATTTGCCTAAGGTTTATCCAATTTATATGATTATGGTTTGAGAATCAATTATTAAATAAGCTTAGACATGATTTTTTAAATTATTTTGTGTTTTATGACATGGGTTCCAATGGTGATATGTTACTTTCATCATCTCAATTTTGATTTAGAGAACAACCTTCTTTTTAGCTTATTATTAAGCATGTCTTGATATAAATTTGATGATAAATTGTTCATAAGAATTTTTTTTTATTATTATTGGAATAGCTTTGGCTAATTATTAGAGTTGTACACTTTGACCTACAAAAGAAGGCCGTCTGTCTATTTAGTTTTTTATTTTAATTTTATAAATCATTAAATATGGTCTGACATGATTTTTATCAATCATTAATTTTTCTAATAAAGAAAATTGGCAAACAAGAACAAGGATACACTAGAAATATAGTCTACAAAGATATATTCAACAATCTCCCAAAGATACAAAATTCTTATTAGAGCACAATTGGTATGTTACAAAATAATAATTTTTTTTATTTAGGTGTTATCATTTTATATTTGATAGTAATTATACCAATGCAATTTATTCCTTTTTATTATAATAATTATTTATTTTGTTATTGTTTATCAGATAAAATATATATTCTATAAATTTAAGCAAAAACCGTGCAACGCACGGGCCTTTATCTAGTATATATATAAAGCAGAACTTCATGTGAGAAAGTATGAGGCTCTACCATGTGGCGCTCCTTTTGACAAGAAATTTGTTCACATAAATTCTTTACTCAAGTGACACATCAGAGATAAGAACTAATTAAAATTCAAAAGATGATTCCCATAAAAAAATAATTCAAAAAATAAGAACTCTTTATTTTCTTAGATTCATTGTATCTGGACATTTCTCAAATGCCACATTATAGATAAGGATTAATTAAAACTTAAAAGATAAGGACTCTTTATTTTCTTGAGTTCATTGTTTCAAGACATTCCTCTCTCCCACAAAGCACAAAACCTTTAGTGCTTCCACTCACCATTTTCATCTCTTGCACTTCATCTATTTTATATAGACCTACCCATAGTCTTTCATCTTCATGCCATAGGTTAGGTGCTTTTTGATATTGTTTTAACCCTCATAATTTCTTGGTTTCTTTTTCATTTTTTACTACTATTTAGAGTAGTATTGGTATGAGCCTCGACCATAAAAGTAAAAAATGATGATTATTTTGGAGTTTTCTTTGTTGTGAATCAAGATTATCTCAGCTTTAATTGCAACCTCAAGTTTAGTAGCAGCTATTCAAGAATAGTGTGCAAACAGTGTACAAACCAAAATCATATTGTTAGTTCTCTCCATCAAAACTATAATTAAGTAGTTTTTCACATAATTTTTATGTTCTTTCTCATGTATCTTTAATGTATAGTACTTATCCACTTGCATCTTTTTGATTACTTCTGTTAGCATTGTTAACTATAGTTGTTGCAGTTTGTTAGAATTAGTTTCAAATTATTTAATTTTTTGTCACGGTTTTGATATACGATTGTAAGTTAATTAGTGTGCTCTACATCTCTATACAAAGACAAAGTTCATGTGTAAAATTAATAATACAGGATCAATTCTCCCAATTTTTAGCTTTTACTTTTCTTGAATTTTAGTATTCTCTTTCAAAAAAAAAAAAAATTTAAAGGATATAAGATAAATAGAAGTATATTTAGCCAATTTTTCTTTGTTTGATTACTTTCTCTTTATGTTGGGACACATATAATTTTTTTTCATATAGATGATTTGGTGATGAGAATGAAGTGGTTGAGGAAGTGTTCAGTTTTAGAAATAAAGTCTACCTTTTTATCTAGATGTTATTTTATTAATTTAAATATTAAATTTATAATATGGCATAGACTCCTATGAATTTCAGAAACTACTTCTAGGATAAGGAAAAATTATAAAATATGAATTAAGAAAATTAAGTTTCAAAACACTCAACAATATTATGGGAAACATCATAAATACTACATAACAAAATGATTATTATATATAGGTCTTAAAAACGTAAAAATTATTTTCAACTGAAATTACCAAGCATCCACACATTGCGCGGGAAATTATCTAGTATTTTATAATTGTTAAGATGACAAGCTGTTAATGATAAATAATAAGATGATATCATTTGTGAGCTATGAGAACCAATAAAAACTTACCAACTCAAATGTTATAAAAATATTATGAAATTGGTGAGTTTGTAGCATAACTCTATTCAAAGCTTTAGACATATCCCCACTAGAAAAGTAGGAATCTATGATCATGTGTTGATAGAATTTCTTTTTCTTTTTTTTCTTTTTTTGGTTGGGATAGATATGATAGTATTTAAATCTATAATGTCTGCTCCATGACAATTTCTCTTTATCATCAGGTCAAGATTACAATTTTTTTTTATGTAAATGTCAAACCCCATATTTCCATTTGACGACAAGAAACTTTAGCAATTAAGCTAACTGTAACCCACAACCAAGTGTTGATAGTCCCAAATCTAAAGAGTCACCACTAGCCTATTGCCCAAAAGATTGTGGAATATGTGTAGGTGTAGCATCGCAACACTAGTCCAATTAGCAAGAGTCCAATGGCATTTGCTAAAGTCATGTGGTCCTAGTTGAGATACCATTCACCACCATTTGGAAATTGGAAAGGAACCCGTTAAGAACCATACAGATAATTGCAATTGAACTGTAACGACCCCGCCCCAACTATCTAGATATTGTCCGCTTTGGGGCCTATGCCCCTCACAGTTTTGTTCTCCCTCAAAGCACACAGTAGTGGGAGAAAAGGCCTCTACACATTAAAGGGAGGTCATTCCTTATAAGCACATCCCCATGTGCTTCCCTAGGCGATGTGGGATTCCATAAAATGCAAGACCCTCCCTTTTGGGTCACTACAATCCACCCCCCTTACAGGCACACGCGTCCTCGCGTGTGGGGCCCACACTTCCGACTAGGGCATGGCTCTGATACCATCTGTAACGACCCAATTTGATTGATTGTGTGATGTGTGTGGATGTGTGATAAGTCCCACATCAGGTATTTATTGGATTGAACTGGGCTTTATTAACAACTGCAAAGTGCCTCAATTGTGACTAGTCCTTTTGAGGTATAGCGTAGATGTGACTAACACTTTTCCTTGAGTCGTTACATATGGTATCAGAGCCAACCTAGTAACTTTGTGTGGGCTCAGAGACACTACCCCACAAAGTGGGCTCTAACGAGGACGTTAGGGATTTAGGTGGGGGAGATTGTGATGCCCCAATTTAATTGATTGTGTGATGTGTGTGGAAGTGTGATGAGTCCCACCTCGGGTATCTGCTGGGTAGATCTGGGCTTTATTAAAAATTACAAGAAACTTCAAATGTGACTAATTCTTTTGAGGTATAGCGCAGATGTGGCTAGTGCTTTTCCTTAGGTCGTTACATGAACCCATATACCTATACAAGTATAAGCATCCAAATTGTTTGTGATCAAACTTCCTAAGGCACCTATACTTAACTAATGTTCAATTTCTTAGTAATAAGGATTCATATGGGTTATAGGTAATGGAAACTATAGGGATTAGGGCCCAAATTTGTATATTGGGCCTTGGGCCTTAGGTGAGGATGTTGGTTGGTCTGAGGACGGATAAACGGTAATGAAGGTATCAAACTTAGAATCCCATGAGTAAGATGCAAGCAAAAAGGATGGGGAAGGTGGTCCGAGGAGGAGTATCTCTTCGGATGGACAAAGCACAGATCAAAAGTATATCTTGTCGATCAGAATGGCCTTCCATGAGGTTCTACTGATAGGGGCGTGTATTAGAAACATACAAGAGGGATGGGGGCTCAGAGGTATCAAGGGAAAAGCTGCTGTCACCGCATTGAATGTTCTGCATCTAACTTTCTAACCGTATTTATGTGGAGAAGACCCCTGAACAGTGCTGCCTAGGCTATCTCAACTCACAGAAGGCCAAAGAGGGTGTCCGGTGGGACAAGCACTCAAGAAGTGGCCTGAATGATCAAAGAATGGAGGGCCAAGATCGTGAAAATAGGGATATATACTGCAAAAGACCCCTGGAGAAGGGAGAAAAAGAGGGAGAGAGAGGGAGAAAAGACTATAGCAATCAAAATTGTATTAATAATCTATTCAGTTGGTTTATGTTAGAACTTACCTCCTCGGACCATGCCGAGAGCGATTTTACTTGGATCAATCCTTCGTACTTTCATTTGATTATCTTTTAAACCCATTCTAGCCATTGTCCAATTCATTATGGCCTAGTTCTCTAACCCACTCTAAACAAATTTATTGTTTTGGGCTCACCAGGCCTATATCCCTTTACATTTTGGGCTTGGGCTCGGAAACTTGTCCCCACAATTGGCGTCGTCTGTGAGAAGAACTTGTGTGATAGCGAGTGTAACTGTCAACTATGGTAGGATCAGGTCCCCATCAGCAAGAGTCCACGGGGGTCTCAACGACAAGATGAGTTCCTCAACCTTGAATGCAGGAGAGATCGCGAGGGTAGCGTGCATACCACTCATACGAATAGAAGCCACTCTCAAGTCAAAAGTCACGTCTCTCAAAAGCAAAATAACAGAGCCATGCAGTTGGAGATTGATAGCTTAAGGAGGGAGTTGCGCCACGCACGGCGAGGGCGAATCCCCTCCAACTCTGACGTTTCCTCTGATGATGAAGAGGACGCTAGTTGTAGACGAAGGACAAGAACCCCACCCAGCGAGTCTTTCTCCTACGATGAAGAGCACCATCATAAACACAAGTACAAGAGCTCGCCCCGCAAAGGTCTGGGAAATGACGCTATGAGCAGGGCATTGAATTAGATTTCCAAGTCACCCTTCACCCGTAGGATTGAAGGGGCAAGACTTCCTCGACGATTCAGTCAGCCAATGTTCACCATCTACAATGGTCGAACAGATCTTGTGGAACATGTGAGTCATTTTAACCAGAGAATGGCTGTCCATTCCAAGGACAAAAACTTGATGTGCAAGGTGTTCCCCTCCAGTCTAGGACCTGTGGCAATGAGATGGTTCGATGGCTTAAGGGTGAGTTCCATAGATTCCTTCAAGGAGCTCACCCAAACATTTGGCTCTCGTTTTATTACTTGTAGTAGAGTTCATCGGCCCTTAGATTCCCTACTATCCTCGTCCATACGAGAAGGGGAGACCCTGAAAACGTACTCGGACAAATACTGGGAGATGTACAATGAGATAGATGGTGACTTTGATGACGTGGCCATCAGTACTTTCAAGGTTGGCCTCCCAACCGAGCATGGTTTAAGGAAGTTCTTGACGGGAAAACTTGTCACTAGCGTGCACTAACTCATAGACCGGATTGACAAGTATAAGAGGGTTGAGGAAGACCAACAGCAGGGGAAAGGTAAGGCTAAGGTTATCCCTCAGGAGAGGAGGGATTTCAGATCGGACCGATACAATAACAATTGACCTCGAAGGGATTTTGTTGAGTAGCCGAAGCCTGCCAATATTCAAGCAGTTATTGCGGTATTTCGAGAACCGGTGCACCAGGTTCTAGAGAAGATCAAGAACAAGTCATTCTTCAAGTGGTCAAATAAGATGGCAGGAAACCCCATGAGGCGCAATCAAAACCTTTACTGCCAGTACCACCAGGACTAGGGACACATTACAGAGGACTGTAGGAATTTGTGGGATCATCTGGACCAGCTGGTCTGAGAGGAAAAACTGAAGCAGTTTTTGCATCATTCCAGTAGTCTGCAAGGACAAGCAAATCCAAAATCCTGAAGAGGTGCTTCTTTCAAGGTCTCCTTTGGGTACGATAAATTTCATCTTTGCCGCTTCAGGAAGGACCAGTTCTTGTAAATCCAGAGTGATGTTTGTGGCTCGGCTGTTCGCTAAGGACAACAATCCGGAGCCGAAGAAGGCTAGAATGGATATCCAACCGATACTAAGTTTTTCGGACGAAGATAAAATTGGAACCATACAGCCCCATGATGATACTTTGGTAGTCACGCTCAGGACTGGGGGGAATGACATGAAGAGGGTGTTGGTGGATCAGGGTAGTGGTGCTGAGATCATGTATCCCACTTGTACAAATTGCTGAACTTGAGACCTGAGGACTTAATAGCCTACAATTCTCCTTTGGTGAGTTTTAATGGGAAGGTTGTCATTCTGAGGGGCTAGATTAGACTACCTGTGCAAGCTGGTTCAGAAGTGGTGGAGGTGGACTTCATCATGGTGGATGCTTATTCCCCCTACACAGCCATTGTGGCTAGGCCCTGGCTTCATGCCTTAGGAGTCGTCTCCTTTACTCTACATCAAAAGGTGCAATATCCATCTGGAGGCCAAATTAAAGAGATTCTTGGAAGCCAATCAATGGCTAGGAAGTGCCTAGTGGCTGCAATCTTACATCAGCCCGAAGTTGAGTCCTCGGCCTCTGCTGAAAGGGGCTTATAGCAATTAAAAGCTCTGGATTTTCCTATCTAGGGATTAGCTGAGGAGGCGAAATATGAAGATTTAGAAACGGTTGCTGTTGGTGATGATCCGAAGAAGTTATTTCAGATCGGAGCTCAGCTGCCTCTTCCAGGGAAGGAAGAGCTAATAGAGTTTCTTAGGAGCAATATTGATATGTTCGCATGGAGCGCTTATGAGGCCCCGGGGGTGGATCCGAGTTTCATCTGCCATCATTTAAATGTTAATCCATCTGTCACCCCCAAGAAGCAACTGCCTCGATGCTCATCCAAGGATCACTCTGATGCTATCGGAGATGAGGTGAAGAAGCTCAAGCAGGAATGGGCTGTCAATGAGGTTTTCTACCTTAAGTGGCTGGCCAATACTGTGGTAGTAAAGAAGAAAAGTGGGAAGTGACGAGTATGTGTGGACTTCACAGATCTAAATAAGGCTTGCCCAAAAGATCCATTCCCTATGCCTAGGATAGACCAGCGGGTGGATGCAACCATAGGCCATCCTCGAATAAGCTTCTTAGATGCCTTTCAAGCATACCACCAGATACCACTAGCCTAGGGTGATCAGGAAAAGACAGCTTTTGTCACCCCCATTGAAAACTACCATTACAAAGTGATGCCCTTTGGTTTGAAAAATGTAAGGTCTACCTATCAAAGGATGATGACTAAAATGTTTGAACTACAGTTGGGCAAGAGCATTGAGGTCTATATAGATGATATGGTAGTGAAGAGTAAGGTGGTATCCGAGCATATAAGAGACCTCGGGAACATTTTTCAAATTTTGAGGAAACACAAACTGTGACTTAATGCTTCTAAATGTTCTTTTGGAGTCGGATCAGGGAATTTATTGGGGTACATGGTTACACATCACGGAATATAGGTTAAACCCGACCAGATTAAGGCAATCAACAGTCTACAACCACCTCAAAATCCCAAAGAAGTCCAGAAGCTGACCAGAATAACTACTGCCTTGAACCAGTTTATCTCTCGATCAACGGATAGATGCAAACCCTTCTTTCTATTGATAAATAAGTGAAAGGGATTTGAGTGAACCGAGGAGTGTGCCTTAGCCTTCTAGTAGCTTAAGGATTATCTCTCTCGGCCACCTATCATGTCTAGTCCTAAGGTGGATGAGGTTGTGCTTGCTTATATTGCTGTGGCCCCTCATGTTGTAAGCTTGATCTTGGTACGAGTTAATAGCGGCATGCAAAGGCCAATTTATTATGTGAGTAAGTCACTACATGAGGTTGAGATTTGTTATCTGCCATTGGAGAAAGTCATTTTGGCAGTGGTACATGCTACACGTAAACTCCCCTATTACTTCCAGGCACACACAATAGTTGTCCTAACTTAACTCCCGCTCAGAGCTCTGCTCCGAAGTGCTGATTACGCGAAGAGGATTGCTAAATGGGGTACAATCCTAGCAGCTTTTGACATCAAATACATGCCTCATACCTTTGTCAAGGGTCAAGTCCTCGCGAATCTAGTAGCCGAGTTTGCTGAATCCCCGTTAGAGGTAGAAGCAGAGAAGCAAAGCATGGATGGAAAATCGGTTGGTATGATCTCCCAACGAGAGCCCTTATCCTGGAAAGTATACGTTGATGGTGCAGCAAATCAAAAGGGGTCCAGAGTAGGGCTAGTCCTGGTATCCCTCGAAAGAATTACTATTGAGAAATCATTGAGGCTACGCTTCTCGGCCAAAATAACGAAGCTAAATATAAGGTTCTACTAATGGGATTGGCCATGGTTTGAAGAATGGGCAAAAAGGCAGTAGAGATGTTCTCGGACTCAAGATTGGTTGTTGGTCAAGTGAAGGGAGAGTTTGAAACGAGAGATGAAAGAATGCAAGGGTACTTGAGTCAGGTTAGACATTTGCAATCAGGGTTTGAATCTTTCAACCTATCGCACATCCCTAGAAGTGGAAACACACATGCTGATTCCCTAACCACACTTGTAACCTCCTTGACGCAGAACCTGCGTCAGGTCATCCTTGTAGAGGATTTGTGCAAGCCCACAGAGGTGAAGAAAGAGTTGGCCCATGTTCACCAAGTTAGAGTAGGGCCTAGCTGGATGGACCCCATAGTACTCTTTTTGAATGAGGATATCCTGCCCGAGGAGAAATTAGAAGCTGACAAGATACGAAGAAAGGCTCCTCAGTTCAAGCTATTCAAGGACCAAAAGTTATACAAACGCTCTTTTTCTGGGCCATACCTGCTATGCATACACCCCGAGGCAACAGAATTACTCCTTGAGGAGTTGCATGAAGAAATTTATGGAAGCCACATCGATGGCAGATGTTTGTCGCACAGAGCCCTCACACAGGGCTATTAATGGCCAAACATGAAAAAAGAAGCACAAGAATATGTAAAGAAGTGTGATCAGTGCCAAAGATTCGCACCAAACACACACCAACCGAGAGGACTCCTTAATCCTCTGTCCAGCCCTTAGCCATTCGCTCAATGGGGCTTAGACATTGTAGGCCCTTTCCTCAAAGCGGTAAGGAATAAGAGATACTTGCTAGTCGGCACGAACAATTTCAGTAAGTGGATTGAGGCTAAACCCTTGGTGAATATCAAAGATGTAGATGCCAAGAGGTTTGTTTGCAGGAACATTGTCACTCGGTTCAGGCAATACTTTTGTGATCTTAGAATTACGAGTAGATATTCCACCCCAGTTTATCCCCAAAGGAATGGACAAGCCGAGGCTGTTAACAAGGTCATTATGAACGGACTCAAGAAGAGGTTGGAAGATGCGAAGGGAAAGTGGGTGGAAGAACTATCACATGTCTTGTGGACGTACCGAACCACACCTCGTAGGTCAACAGGGGAGACTTCCTTCTCAATGACTTATGGAGCCGAAGCTGTCATCAGAGACTGGCTCCTCGACGCTGAGAATAAGTTCTTTTAATCTGAGCGATAACAATGGATTACTAGAAAGAAGCTTAGACTTGATTGAAGAAATGAGAGAAAATGCAATGGTCCAATTAGCATATTACCAATACAAGCTCAAGCAAGGTTATAACGCCAATGTGAAGCTAAGACCATTAGCGCCTGGTGACATGGTATTGAGAAAGGTTCTAGGTACTGCAAAGAACCCAGCATGGGGAAAGCTGGGGCCCAACTGGGAGAGGCCATACCACATCACTTCGATGGCTGGTATAGGAGCATATTTCCTCAAAGACCTAGATAAACATGTAATACCACGCCCTTGGAATGTAAATAACCTGAAAATGTATTATTATTAATGAAAGTTTCCTTTCTCATATGCTCATTTACTGTGTAAATACATCGTACTTCCCATTATTATCTTTGTAAGTGTTTAAATAGAACCTTAGTCATACTTAGCCCCTCGGACCACATGCTTTAGGGAAATTAACACCCTATGACATCTTTCTAAGTGATTAAACAGAACCTTAGTCATGCCTGGCTCCTCAGACCACATGTTTTGGGAAAATTAACACCCTATGACATCTTTCTAAGTGTTAAACAGAACCCTAGTCATGACGAGTCCCTTAGATCACTTACTTGAGGAAAATTAACACTCTATGACATCTTTCTCAGTGTTAAACAGAACCTTAGTCATGTTTGGCTCTTCAGACCATATACTTCAGGGAAATTAACACCCTATGATATCTTTTCTAAGTGTTTAAACAGAACCCTAGTCATGACTGGTCTTTCAAATCACATAGTTGGGGAAAATTAACACTGTGATATCTATTGGTCTTTTACTAAGAGTCAAAACAGGTCCAGGATTATACACAACTCCTCGAATTGATTGGCTTTGAGTAAGTTGAAGTCCTCATTTATTTATCTAAGTGGTGAGCGGGATGAAGGTTGTCCGCCCTTTTATTTTTTCAAAGTATATATTTACCTTCATTAGATTCAGCCTTCATTGCAGAAGGTTCGATTCTCAATACAAGTATGTGGCAAACCTCTTTATTGCTGGCATTTGATCAAATTACTTAAATTGTTAGCAGTGTATTATTGTTAGCTTTTATTAAAGACAGAGTAGCAATAGTTCAATGCTATTTGCAATAGTAATAAGCTTCAAAACACATAAAGTAAAGGTGCAAGAGATAAAAAGATGAGCATTTTCATTAAACAGAGGGAGTACATTATATACAATGACAGAATGCCACTACAACAAAAAAACAAAAAACAAAAAAAAACAAAAACAAAAAACAAAAACAAAAACAAAAAAACAAAAACAAAAACAAAAAACAAAAAACAAACAAAACAACAAAAGAAACTACAAATTAAGTCCTAAGCCCTACTTCTTGGCCTTGGGGGGGTAAATTAACACCCTATGACATCTTTCTAAGTGTTAAACAGAACCCTAGTCATGACGAGTCCCTTAGATCACTTACTTGAGGAAAATTAACACTCTATGACATCTTTCTCAGTGTTAAACAGAACCTTAGTCATGTTTGGCTCTTCAGACCATATACTTCAGGGAAATTAACACCCTATGATATCTTTTCTAAGTGTTTAAACAGAACCCTAGTCATGACTGGTCTTTCAAATCACATAGTTGGGGAAAATTAACACTGTGATATCTATTGGTCTTTTACTAAGAGTCAAAACAGGTCCAGGATTATACACAACTCCTCGAATTGATTGGCTTTGAGTAAGTTGAAGTCCTCATTTATTTATCTAAGTGGTGAGCGGGATGAAGGTTGTCCGCCCTTTTATTTTTTCAAAGTATATATTTACCTTCATTAGATTCAGCCTTCATTGCAGAAGGTTCGATTCTCAATACAAGTATGTGGCAAACCTCTTTATTGCTGGCATTTGATCAAATTACTTAAATTGTTAGCAGTGTATTATTGTTAGCTTTTATTAAAGACAGAGTTGCAATAGTTCAATGCTATTTGCAATAGTAATAAGCTTCAAAACACATAAAGTAAAGGTGCAAGAGATAAAAAGATGAGCATTTTCATTAAACAGAGGGAGTACATTATATACAATGACAGAATGCCACTACAACAAAAAAACAAAAAACAAAAAAAAACAAAAACAAAAAACAAAAACAAAAACAAAAAAACAAAAACAAAAACAAAAAACAAAAAACAAACAAAACAACAAAAGAAACTACAAATTAAGTCCTAAGCCCTACTTCTTGGCCTTGGGGGGGTCTTCTTTTTAACTCGATTGGGAGGCAGGGACATCCTTGGCCTGAGGATCATTCTCTTTGGTCTTGGCCTCTGTCTCCTTTGCTTTGTCCTTAACAGCATCCTTGACTTCTAAGAGGGGCTTAGTCCCCTTACCCTTACCTTGGTCTTTGGCCCTCTTAGCCCCTTGGCCTTGATCACCAGCTTGGCTGGGTACTTTCGAAGCCTCAGGGAGGGGGAGAGCAGCCTGTGCAGTCAGAGGCTGCTTTGAAGACTCAAGAGCAGTGGCAAAAAAGGATGGGAGGCCAACCGGGATTTCACGGATATTGCAGTGGTAGTATACTTTCCTCGGTTGCCTCCACTCTGAGTCTATAGGGACTCCTGCAATGTTGAGGGCTTCTGCCAATGTTGCATTGCAGTAATCCTTGCATACCTCGACTAGCTCCTCAATGAGCCTGGCTTGTGTTTCCTCCACGCCGAGGACATAGGATGCTTGCTTTTCAACCTCTGCTGCCTCCTTGGCCAACTGAGCTGCCTCATTAGCCTTCAGCAGCTCTGCCTTTAGCTCCAGCACAAGTTACCTTGAAGTGGCCAGCACTATCTCCGTCTGATAAAGCAACTTGCGCCGGTCCTCAGCTTGAGTCTCGAGACTCTTCAATCCTGCCTTAGCACTCTTTCTGTCCCTCTCCTCGACAGTCAGCTTGGAGAGCAGCACAATGTTTTCCTCCTTTGCGGCCCCCAATGCCTTTTTAGTCTCAAGGCGGAGGAGGATCTCGTTCTTAACATCGTTTCTAGCCTCCTTGACCCAATTCTTGGCCACAAAGACCTTCTGGGTGATCTACATAAAAACAATATAGCAACCCCATGTGAGCAACAGAGAGAGAGAAAACTCATTAGTACTTAAATAAATAGAAAGTGTGTGGCTGTGAACTTAGCATGGCAAGGTCCCTTTTTAGGGACATGAAGAGGTCTTTCTGCTTCAACTTCCTCACAGCGTCCATATCCTTGGGTAAAAGAAGTGGCTGCTCCAAGGCCTCAGCTGCATATGTGGCATGACCTCGTTGGAACCCCCTGACAGAGGCATTCCAAGGGATGGCAGCCTGATCCACCTCTAGCCGAGGACACTAGGTGCGTTGCTGAAGGCGCACCTCGGCCCTAGTTTTCTCCTCCTGGCTGTCCACAGAAGTGGACCTCTTGTCCCTAGGGTCTTTGGCCACTTTCTATTGTTTGGTGCCCTTCTAAAGGGCCACCTCCCCTTCCTCAAGCTCCTGCATTGGTCTTTTCTTCTTTAGATTTGGAATGGCGCGCAGTCCAAGGTTAGTAAGGGGTAAAGGGGGAAGAGGGGCAGGAGTGGGAGGAACTTAAGACTTAGGGGCTTCTTTCGAAGTTGACACCTTATTCCTTACGGCCATGAGATCTCTTAGGCCCTTGTTCCCCCCGTTCAATGCCATCCCGTCTTCCTTTTCTTCGGAAGTGTTGTCTGGACGGGCAATCACAAGAATCGGGGCGTGAACACCTGAGTGCTTGTCAAGCTCGTCCTCGGCATTCGAGATATGAACTATTTGAGCCCCAGGAGTCTCCTCTTCTTCAAAGTGAAATTTGTCGATCTCCTCCTCAAGTGATAAGCATGAAAAGGCGATCTCCTCCCCAAGTGCCGCTGCTGCTTCAGGCAGAACCCGTTGAAGTGGCAATACGACTGGTGGAAGATCTTCCCGAGCCAAGAAACCGGGCCAAGATACGTCTATTCAGTGGATTCTAGGATTGCCTGCCCTTATTGCTTGGCCCGCGTCCTGGAATGCGTTTGACAAGGGCTCGAAGTCCAAAACTAAGTGAACAGCTAGCAGTTACCCGTCTTCGCTCACAAAGATCTCGGACCGCAGCACCTTGTTGAGAGCTGCGACGTTGACAAGACTGAGTTTGGGAGCAACATGCGCTTTATCTGCAATGACATCCGAGGATTGAACCGTGGTTAGATTAACAAAATACATCACCGAAGCAATACAAAGTGTTAAAAAGAAAATATGGAAAGGCTAAAGGAGCTAAATCACATGCTGAGGGACCTAAACCTAGGGTACCCCACCGGGAACTCCCTCCCGAGTTGGGCAATGAAGACCATCATGCCATTCCTCGAAGGCGATCAGGTAGTCATCCTTCATGCCCTTGTTGAACTTGGGAAGACATAATATCAATCTAACAATGTCGGACTGAGACTTGAGGTAATATCCTGCGCCGGAGAGCTTGTGGCACTCATACATATGGACTACATCGTGCCACCCGAGCCCCAGGCCCAAATGCTCGTTGAAAGCGTCTACGCTACCCAAGACCCTAAATAGGTTAGGGGCGCATTGATGGGGGGTCAACCTATGGTTGATCAAGTAGTCTCGGGTCACCCTACCCATAGGAAGTGTCATTCCTCCTTCTATGAAAGCGATCATAGGAATGACAACCTCCCCTTCTTTTCTGTCTGTAACTATTTGGTCCGGAGCACAATACCGCAGGGCTACTCCCCACGGAATGTGATACTTAACTCTAAAACCCTCCATACCGGCTTCAAAGTCTACGAGGTGCTTAAACATATCCATTTGGTCAAACTAAAGGGAAATGGATGAAGTTTTTAAGAAAATGAAGTAAAGAATGGAAGGCCAAGGAGATTGGCCGAGGATAAAATAACCTAGAAAAAAGGAAACTTATGAGAGTAAGGGCGTTAGTTACTTCTGGTACTTCTTGGAGGTTTGAATTTTTCAAAGGAAAAGACTTGGAGACTTTAGAAGTTTAGGAAGCCTTGAAGGTTTGAAAGCTGGGAATCTCTAGAGAGCTTGAAGACTTGTGAAATGAGGGAAAATGGTTTCCCCGGGTCCCTTATATAGGGGATGGAATTGAGTGGGAGTTATCCCACTCAAAATTCAAAGAGAAATGTCCATCGTAGGATCTGCGTCTCATCATTAGATGCGGGAAACAAAGCGCCGCTTGGAGCAATTAATAACGCGTCGTGGGCTACGAAGCGTCAGTGACAATTATAGGGCGCGCAAAACGGTACTCCCCTACGTATAAACTAAAGAAACGAATGGCCTTGGCTCTTAAAAATCAAAACCCCACTTTTTCCCCTCGGACAAACAGGGAAAAACCGGAGTTTTTAGGGGCTATTGTAGGGATAAGGGCCCAAATTTCTATATTGGGCCTTGGCCTTAGGCAAGAACGTTAGTTGGTCGAGGACGAATAAACGGTAGTAAGGGTATCAAGCTAAGAATCCTATGAGTAAGATGTAAACAGTAAGGCTGGGGAAGGTGATCTGAGGAGGAGTATCACCTCGGATGGACGGAGCACAGATCAAAAGTATATCCTGTCGATCAGAATGGCCTTCCAAGAGGTTCAACTGATAGGGGCGTGTATTACAAACATACAAGAGGTATAAGGGCTCAGAGGTATCAAGGGAAAAGCTGTTGTCACCGCATTGAATGCTTTACAGCTAACTTTCTGGTCACATTTATGTGGAGAAAACTCCTGAACAGTGCTGCGTAAACTATCCCAACTCACAAAAGGCCAGAGAAAGTGTCCGATGGAACAAGTACTCAAGAAGTGGCCTGGATGATCAACGAATGAAGGGTCAAGATCGTGAAAAGAGGGATATATAATGCAAGGGACCCCTGGAGAAGGGAGAAAAAGAGGGAGAGAGAGGGAGAAAAGACTATAGCAATCCAAATTGTATTAATAATCTGTTCAATTGGTTTATATTAGAACTTACCTCCTCAGACCATGCCAAGAGCGATTTTACTTGGATCAATCCTTCGTACTTTCATTTGATTATCTTTTAAACTCATTTTAGCCGTTGTCCAATTCATTACAGTCTAGTTCTCTAACCCACTCTTAACAAATTTATTATTTTAAGCTCACGGGACCTATATCCCTTTACATTTTGGGCTTGGGCTTGAAAACATGTCCCTACAGAAACAAAGTGCTACTTTGGTTCGATTAAACTAGCTTTTAATTGGGCCTATCTAAACCTGTTCATCCAAGAGTACTGTAGCTGATTTATTATCTCCTCGGGGGATGGGATTAGTACAAAGTTTTAATTTACCTCCATTCCTAACACAAATATTACTAGCAATTTGGATTGTATCTAATACAATGGAATTTACTTGATACTAATGAACTTGATTTTGGATTGCAGATCCCTATTGGGCAGCCATGGAAGGTGACAATTAGGCATATCTTGAGGGAAGCCAACTTGTTGACTCTTTGTTTTGGGACTCTATGGACTTCTCTACTGCCCAGGCTTATAATTAAGTTGTGTTTTAAGCACAATTTAGACACTGATCTTGTGCTTACTCTTCCTGCTACTTTCATATCCACCTTTTAAAAATTGAATCATATGGAACCCACGACTTACTATATAATTATGATTCCATTTACTTCAATTGGTAAAATCTCTTATTGGAGCAGACACCATAGGTTGAAACTCTCTCTCAAAAAACTTATTATTATGAAAATTTAAAAAACATTAATATTATGACCTTAAAACAAAAGATAATACCATGCAAATTTTTTTCTAATTAATTTACAGGCATATAAATTAATTAAAAAAAGATTTTATATTTATACTCCCTCTAAAACTCAATAGGTACCATTAATTAACACCTTTTTACATAGTACATCTTTCCATTTAAGTTGCCCATTAAAATTGATAAAAATCGATTGGATTTAACCAAACTGCTGCTATTAAACAAAAAAATGAAAACACAAAAAAGGTGCTAGAACTAGTGTACATAAGGTCAGGACACATTTAACATATGGTCTAAGACCAGCTTCTAGTCAAGTGTACAAAAATAGTGTATAATGTCCTGCATTTCTATCACTATTTATATTTAGTTTGAACAGGTATGAGAGATACATTACAAAAATATAAAGGTTGCAGCACTCACTACTGTGTGAATGCATAGTCCTAGGTAAGGCTATGAAGCCTGTTAACTAAAACAGACAGACATTGTGCCCTACATTTCAATATGGTCCCAGTCTATAGATCTTTCATCAATATCATATTCTGATTGTTGAAGTCTGTTCCGAGCTAACCTGCTCATCACAGAAAGACCTGAAAACGAGGACAACAAAAATGTTAGAGATAAAAACTTGAAACATAAAACATATTGTGGCATGAATTTCTTCCGGATTTCATGCACAATCTAGTGCCAAGATAAATTCCATCCTTGATTAAAAGACAAATTCTACTCGGTACACCCTAAGGCCAGAAATCTCTCAAAAACGTTTGCAAAAGATCATGCGGCATGAAACATTTATTGAAACTACAAGACATGCCAATTAGCAGCCAAAAGAAAAGATGACCAAAACAAAAAGTTTTAAATTTAAAATGTATAAGAATGTAGACTAATTTAACGGAAAAACATCAATTGAATCAGACAATCTGACCGTAGCAATGCTGATTTTAGGGAAAACATCATGGGCATATTAGGTGTTTCTAGGAAAAGCTGAAAAAAAAAAAAAAAAAGGCTGAGAGTTGAGAATTATAATTGCATTTATTCTGGGTATCACATTTATGTAACCAAAATCAGCTGCCCACAACCATAAGCTTTATATCTTAAAACTAGTTTAGACATCATTCATGCTGGACACTCGCTCCCCAACTAATAAAACTAAGCAAAACTAAAAATAACAACGAAAAAGATAGATAAAATCTAAATGCATAAAATGCACCGATTTAGTAAATACATGCATGGATATATCCACCAAATTAAATGAGAGAGGCTCATGTAAATGGATGATGGAACCAGGGATTTCAATTGTACCTTCAACCATCCGGTAAAGAGCTGACCACCATCCATCTCTAGAGACCTGGTATTGATCAAGCGATTCTTCAATTACTTTGTCGTGCTTTCCTTCCAAAACTCCCCGTAGAGTTATTACTGCATCCTTTGTTTTCTTCAGGATGCTGTTCTCATCTTCAATTTCCAGACGTTGAAGGTCATTCTGTGACGAGGTGAGGCTAACAGCAAGGGCAAACTGGGCAGCAGCAGCCCATCGAGAAGAGGCCTGCCATCTCCTCTGTCCATCTACTGCCTTCTTCTCTCCTTTTCCCTTCTTGTTTTCTCCTTCCCCTCCAAGTACTAAGCTACGTAAATATTGTGCATTTGCAGCCCCTGTACTTTGAACCATCTTCGAGAAAGCACTTCCTTCATTTGACAGAAGTTCCTCAGGAGTATCATATTCTAGAACCTGAAAGGCACAGAAATTCCGTATTAACCCAAAAAAAAAAAAAATGAAATCAAAGACTAAGTTCAAATTAAACCAGATTTAAATAACTCTCTGGATTCTCATGTTTGACTCATGCAAAGTTGCAGTGTTTATCTTCTCATCAAACAGAACTATTCTTCTCATAAAAATAAATAAATAAATAACACATGGAAGAAAGAAATGAGCTGGCAAAGCTCTGAACATTAAAGGCATACCTGACCAGCATCAAGCAGAATTATCCTGTCACAGTCGATAATGGTATTCAGTCTATGAGCAATAATAAGCATTGTACATGATTTAAATTCTTCTCGAATAGTTTTCTGAATAAGAGCATCAGTTCTAACATCAACAGCTGCGGTAGCCTCATCAAGAACCAGTATCTTTGATCTCCGCAACAGTGCTCGAGCAAGACTCAATAGTTGCCTCTGTCCAACACTGAAATTCTCCCCTGCTTCCGAAACCTTCACCAGTTCACAAGGAATGTCACTCTAGTTAACAGTAACATTTTGCTTTAAGTTATTTCAAAGAAGGATAATATAAAACATTTCTATTGATTATTATGGCTATGAATCTCACAGATTTGGCTATTTTAGTCAAATGAAATACTAAAGACCATCTATTGATGGAAAAGGGAGGGTAGAAACATATCAAACAATGAAATCATCCTGAATGGAGAACTTATGAGACATTGTTTCAATTACCAGAAAAAGATTGAGAATTTACCTCAGCATCCAGACCAAAAGAATTCCTTCTGATAACATCCTTCAAATGTGCCCTCTCTAATGCCTCCCAAAGGTCAGCATCATTGTGTTCATTGAAAGGATCAAGATTAAATCTCACAGATCCTAAACAATGAAATAAGTTCAGATTAGTATAAAACAGACTTCATCATTTTTTTTTTTTATCAATCATAATATTCAACTTGGAAAGCAAAGACTCATTGGTACAATATTTGGGAGTTCAAAGCATCGGTGACAATATGAGTAAACATTCATTAAAAAAAAATGATATATAGTTGTAATGGACACTGAATAACCCACAATCAATAAGTTGTACTTAAACACGCCCTTCATCTTTTCCTAGCCATCAAGTATACCACATGCATCACCATCCAAGACCGCCATATTTCAAATCAGTAAACGTATGATACAGCAACTGAATTGTTAAGGCCTTTTCTTCTTGTTTTGACAATGGTAATATAGGTTAAGAACAAAGCAGCCAGATTTGGCTGATTTTCTTCAAAGACAAAAAAAGATGGATCAATCTAAGACCAAGTCTCAAAAATTCCCCCTTTGCTTGAAATGTAATAGATTCAAAGAAAGACCACAAGATCACTTTTCAGACTCCTTAGCTAGGTGCCCAGTCACTATCAATTGTGAAATTGGCAAATGTGGAATTCATCCAAATCAGTCAAACCATGCTCGGATGCTCCCTTAGAATTCCCCATATATTTTAATAAAAATAACAAAATCTTTTTGAGAGCTCTAAAGCAGAATAGACTAACATCAAACTGACAAACTCATTGCATTGCTGTCACCAAATATTTATTTAAGTAGTTTACAAGATTAATTAAACATGTATGCAGACATTAATGATACAAATGTTATCATCTAAAAAACCTAATTTACCTACAGGGTAATAAAAATTTCTCCCCAGGTCCTAATTAACTTTCCAAACTGAATATTTTATTGTGGTAATCCCTTTCATAAAATACCCTTAACAGCTCAGAATTTTTGCCAGTTTTCCTTTCCATATTTGACTAAACCAATGGAGGAGAAAATAAACATGCGACAGGAAACAATTGAGCATTATGACTAAAAAGAAAAACTGAGCATTGGGACTTGAAAGTTGGAAGTGTTATGGCTCCATGTCAAACCAAGCATTAGGGCATTACAACTAAAAAAAGAAAGAGAGAGAAGTGAGCATTGGAAGTCCTCTCTTTGACATTGAAAACCATGCTGACATCAACATAGAAAATTGAATGTGTAAGACAGATTTTATATTTCCATAATGCTAGGGACAACTTTAATCACAACAAATCTCACTAGTGCTAAAATGGTCGACTATGAGTGGTGGATAAAAAGTGACGGGTCCATGAGTGTCAGTTGTGTCGACAACTCGCAATCAACCACATTAGCAATCTTGAAATTTGTAAAGTTGTGTCCATAGCATTACGGTATTTTTTATTTTTTTCTTCAAAGGTGGGAAGTTTTGTGAGAAAAATGGTTTATTTTAAGGAAGTTTCATGTATTTTTGGACAAACCCAAAAGGTAAACATATCCTTATTGTGCAACAAAGGAGGTATACAATAACACCAAAATATAATAATTTTAAAATACTTTGTTTTTTGTTTTCAAGGGTATACTTTGAGCCCATAGAATCATTCCCAAAATGGATGTGACTTATCCTATGTCAAGACAAGTGCTGTCACACCTATACAACTAACCAGATCCTATTCATATACAAAACAAAAAATATATATAAGTTATGCATATATAAACATTTTCCAACACTCTCCATCAGGTTAATTATTGGAGAACAGGTCCAATGAAAAGAACCCTCAACAGAATCACACCAGAAGTGTTGACCTCATCAGACAAAACAGGGTAGAAAAGGCAATGCCTAAACCAGTCACATACCGTTTCAAAAGTCTACCTCCAAGTTCAAAACTAAAATAACAAGGGTTTATGGATTTATCATTTAATCCAACCATCTAAAACTCACTTAAGTTCAATTTGAATGGATGTTCGTCTAAAAATACAATAAGAAACTTTGAGGCACCAATTATAAGATCACATCTGTCAATGTTGTTATTAATTTTGATGATGCTAATAGAACCAATGAGCCAATCCTTCAGCCAGGTCAACCTCCAGTTTGGTTTTGATAACTATTCCAATTTCACAATGACTATTGTCTTAGTTGTTAGTTTTATATATTGGATTATTAACACAATTAGGACATGGATCTGGACGCTAAGGTATTCTTATATTACCAGCTGAAGCTCCACTAAGCTCACTCTTGATCTGGGTAAAAGGGTTTAGAATGGGAAACAATTAAAACAATTGAGTCACTTTATGAGAGTAGTAAAAGAAACTCAATCTTCACATTATAAACTTATCTTGGAA
This sequence comes from Quercus suber, assembly GCF_002906115.3. Taxonomy (NCBI): domain Eukaryota; kingdom Viridiplantae; phylum Streptophyta; class Magnoliopsida; order Fagales; family Fagaceae; genus Quercus; species Quercus suber. The sequence continues at coordinate 873,472 of NW_027069625.1, read as the reverse complement.
CAACAAATCCATCAAACATTGTCATTAAGAATAAGAGAAAAATTAAGTCAAATAAATGAGGAAGAGATTGGAGAATCAACCAAGTACACTAAGCAGTCATCCCAATATAAAGAAAGATTGGGGTGGTGTACCTGAAAAGAGAACTGGTGACTGTGGTATGATTCCAAGAACTTTACGTAGATCTCTGAGTCCAAACTTTGCAATGTCATAATCATCAATCAAAATTCTACCTCTTTCCAGTTCTACAATGCGAAATAAAGCATTGAGCATGCTAGATTTCCCTGCCCCAGTCCTTCCAACAATTCCCACCTTGTCAGTTGGAAAAATTGTGAAAGACAATCCATGCAGGACTGGAGGAAGTTCAGGCCTATAACGTAGAACAACATCCTCAAACTTGATGGATCCAGATGAAGGCCATCCAGGAGGGGGGCGGTTGCTCTCAATAATAGGTGGCGCCTCTGGGGGCAAATCTATATATGTGCCAACCCGCTCAACTGCATTTAAACTATTCTCGGCCAGACTTGCAAGTCTCAATACAGCAGTCAACAAGCCAGTAATGTTTAAAGCATAACTAAGAAGAAGACCCATGATGGATGCAAATGCCTGCTGGTTTTCTGCCCTCCCATTCTGCATTACAGCGAAGGTTGCAGTAAACCATATCATGAGGCCTCCCAATGTTTCCAAACGGATGGCAAGCCAGCGGTTTCCACTGATGTTCACAAGGGTAAATCTAATGTTGTTGTCCACAGATTTCCCATTGATGTCTGCCATCCGATCATAAGCTTTGTATGCTCGAATAGTTGATAAACCATTCAGTGCTTCTCCAAATTGGGCATAAACAGGAGATCTGCTGATCGAGTCTAAGCGTTTTACTTCACGTGCTGTGCTCTAAAGAAATAAAATGATGCCCACATTAATAAATATCCATTGCAATCCACAAAAATTAAATAATGCACACCACTAGAAATATGTATCAACAGCCAAGGACACAAATCTAATCCAATTTATTTGATATCTGGGGGACTTGGAATTACCACCAGCCTTTCGAGCCAAGTGGTACCTTTCCTCATCATGGGGAGAAAAGGAAGTGTTATGGATTCCACCATGGGAGGGGAGGGCTTTGAGTGGGGGATTGCTGTGTTTGTATGCAAAATGGAAAATCAATGGCTGCACCAGCAACACGGTGACTTGCTACATGTTGGAGAACTTACTAAGACACAAGGAAAACTTTAAAGTTCAATGAGGGAATACGAATATATTGATATGCTCATACATGAATAGAATGAGAGAAAAGAATGTACAACCACCAATCAAATTTTAATCAATAAGACTTTTGAGTTCACCTGAATGTTTACAATTTGTTTATAAAGAATCAAAGAAACATTTGTGGCATCCATTATTTTCTGTTGCCAACAAACTTCAACTTTTTCTATAACTAAAGCAACATTTCTTAATTTACACAACATGAATTTGATCTATCACTCCATATTTTTAGAATACGATTTTTGACTTCCATAAAAATGAAGAGCAAGAACAGGAATATGAGCACTCACACACCTGGTAGTATAGGTAGGCCGCGTAAAACAAAACCAAAAGTGGCATTATGGCCCATAAAGACATGGTGCTCACAATTCCTATCAAGATGAAAGTGGAAAAAAGCTGTGACATCTGGCCAAGAAACATAGTCACAAATGGTGCAACATTCCGATCAATGTCTCCTAGGTCCTTTGCAAATCTATTGATAATGCGTCCAAGCGGATTGGTTTGGAAGAAGACCATTGGTGCTCTTAATATGGCGGTAAGCATGGCATCATGCAACCTTTTGGCAGCATAAAGACTTGAAATGACCAACCAATAAGAATTCGCCAATGTCACCAAAACCTGAAACCAGAAAAGTATGATAAGCAAAGAGAGATTTAAATTTCTTCACCAGACAATCAGAAAAAAATTATAGTATGCAGACATACACATCCAACTTCTCAAAGTAGCTGGACATAAAACAACTAAGCTAACAAGAAAAAAGGGGCAGCATCTGTCAGAAATGAATAAATAGGAAAGTTTACAATACAGCTTTGAGCCAATTCTCATTTTACGGTACTTATACCTGACCAAATGATAAAGCTGCATATATCAGGTTATAGTAACCAGGATTGTAACCCATTGACATGCCTGCATCGGTCCAATGGCTTAACCACGTGCTACTTGAAACTCGCAGAGATTCAGTCAAGACATAGCATGTAAAGAGTATACAAACCACCCATAGGCCTCCTAATGCATCCTTGTACCTGTACCCAAGAAACTGAATCAAATCTATGTACAAATGAAACAAGAAGAAATAGAAAAAAGAGCCATGAAAAACAGGTTTAGCTGATAGATCATCAGTACCTTAGTTTGGGATTTTATTAAAGTCGCCAATGTCAACAGAAACCCATTCAGCACATGTTTTAGCCCATATAATAGCAATCCTTGGAGAGATCCAATCTTGATTCTCCCCTCATTCCTATTATTATTATTTTTTTTAATTTTTTATCATTCTTATTTATCTCAATCCCTCAATTTATATTGTTTTATACGTTTTTTTTCAATTTAGATCCTTATTAGATTGAATCTTTATTATAGATTAAGTGAGATCACGTCAAAAAACAACTGCCAATTACTTCTAGTTTCCAATTCATATGCAATTTCTGCTTGAATTGGATTCCTTAAAAATTATGAAGCTTCCTAAGAATTGCATTTTTGACGTATGGTTTTTGAAATACTCCTTTTAACGCTATTGGATACTCTGGGATACTAGTCCTTGAAAGCTATAGTTTTAAAGGATCTAGGGTTTGATTCTATCTGGAAGAAGGGAAAAAAGCCACATAAAAAGGGAAATTTAAATGTAGTTCAGATTTAGAGGGAATATGTTAATACATTTATAAACAGAAGCACTACAACCATGTTGCAGTTGGAACCAGAATTCTTTTCCACACTTCTTTATATATAATAAACTACCAAGGTTTGTCAAGATTTTAAGGGCAGCACCGCAGCACCAAAATCATAATTCATTATCTGTAAGGATGACTACATAGTCCATTGAACAATTCAAATTGTTGCCCTTTTTTTTGGATGAAAAAGAAAAAATTAGAATTTTCTTTTGCTATAGTAAAACTTACATGTAAAAGTTATATAATTGAAGCATATAAATGAATGTGATGTTTTGTTACCTAATCAAGACATTCAAACTGACAACACCTGTTTCACGCTCTTCCTGCTTAATAAGAACAGATTTTCCTTCTTTCCGTTTATTTGTATGGTTTGCATTCTTTGAAAAGTCATTAACAACCCCGTTTGCAATAGGTTTCGAAGAGGTCTTATTATCAATATCATCCTCTTCCTTTTGTTCCTCATACTCTTCCATCTTTCCTGCGTTTTCCATTAGCTTTTGGAACAGTGTGCCATTACTAGAGAGCTCCTCAAATGTTCCCTCCTCTTTCACCATACCTTCATGGACCAGAACGATTCTATCAACTTGTGAGAGAAAATGCAGCTGATTTGTAACAAGGACTCTAGTCTTCCCTCTTAGTTCTCCCTTAATGCATTTATCAAAAACCTGATGAGTATTGGCAGTGCAAGTTAGACCAGTATAAGATAATATTAAAGAATAGTTCAACTAAAACTCTTACAAGGCAAACATGGTTCTATTCATTGTTTTTTTTCTTTATAAATGTAATTCATAAATAAGCAAATATATATATATATATATGTAACACCCAAAAAAAAAGGAATATAAATGGTGTCAAAATCATCTGATAATTCAAAAAATAATCACAAATAAAGATTTAACCTCAATAATAGACAGGTCAGCAACACTGCAAACACTATTTCTTTCTCCAAATTATTCATATAAGGCACAAAGGGGCTGCATTATAAATGAATCTACTCCTATGCCACCCTTCCAACAAAATTACACATCGTCTATCTTCTCAGGCATGACCCAAAGAACCCCAAAAACACCCAAAAAAAAAAAATATATATATATATATATATAAATCTTTCACCACAGAACATTGAAGCAAGTAATGATAAACACACTTTCTGATGCACATGTGACTCTGCATGTATATATATATATATATATTTCAATCTCAATAATGGCTTATGGCTAATGAAAACAAAAGTTCTAGAAGTCAGCCTGCCAGATGGCATATTGTTTACTTCCATTTCGTGATTTTCCATACTAAGTGTGCGTTTGGGTAAAAATGAAAAATTAAAATTATTTCACTATTCAACTTATTCTTGCTACTATTCATGGCCCCACTGCACTTTTTGGCACTATTCATGAGCCCCACTGTACTATTTCAACTAACTTTTACCTTTATCTACCGCACTTTCAACAATAATTTTTCAGTTTTAGCAAAATAAGCAATATCGAAACACACCCTAAGCCCAAAAACCCAAAAGGCAAACTTAAAGAAAAATCTAACTTTAAGGGCCCATAGTTGAAATAAAAAGGATGGCCTAAACAACAACAATAACAACAAAGCCCTAGTCCCAAAACTATGGGGTTGACTATGGATCCTCAACATATTTATAAGGTCAAGGTCACGTATGCACATATTTAGGATATCCTATAGTCGATCGAACAATGTCGACAATATTGAAAAGTTCATTGGCCATCCAACCATATCTTACATCCATCCTCGCTTGCTCATTCGTAATACAATCTAGCATCATCCATCCCTCCTCCTTTGTTAAAGCTTGCAATCGGTTGTTAACAAAAAATTCTGACACTGATACCAACACAGTCGAAGTTGATGGCCCAAAATACTTTCTTTTTATTTTAAAATGGGCCCAAGACCATGCCTAACAAGTGTCCAATCAAATTTTTTTTTTCCCCTTCAAAAAAGGCAGCCCAAACTAATAGGCCCAACCTGAGACTCCACCTCCCAAACAAAAGTGGTTTACAGGCAGTTTTCTCGGGCCCCTCTATCAGCACATGGGGAGGTGATCTTCATGCGACAGGGTCAGTTTGAGTGGTGGGCTTGTATGCAACCCGACCATGACCCCCCCTCCCTCCCCCAAAAAAAACCCTCACCATGATGCGACAACCGTTTACCCAACATTGCTTGGTCAAAAGTTCTCAATTTTTAGTGTATGCATAGACATAGACCTTTTTTTTTTTTTATAGGTGACATAGACATAATTAAATAAGAAATGAATAACTTTACTAGTAAAATAGTTCTCTGATAAGTTTTTATTGACTTTCTCATGAGTTATAAATATTATTTTTCAAAAAGGAGGGGGGAACTTAAATACAAATGTTTTGTCTTTGTTTGTGCACTTGTGAGTGTGAATATTAACTCTTCTACTTCATATAATCTCATAGCATTCCAATCCATCCTACAATATAATAAGATTTTAGGAATCTAATCTATAATCCTGCTTACCACAAACCAAACATAAACTATGTTAGAAAACATTATATGGCACCACTAGCTTTTAACATGACAATAGATTGTATCATGTTATGCATATAGCTCGAAATAGAATGTAGAATTAAACAACATAAATTTTAATGTGAATTAATATTCTCTAACATGGATATGTTACCTGTCGAGCCACGTGAGCATCCAGGGCACTTAAAGGGTCATCAAAGACATACACATCAGAATCAGAGTACACAGCCCTGGCCATGGAAACTCTTTGCTTTTGCCCACCACTAATGTTGACACCTCTCTCACCAATCTCTGTAAGATCACCTCCCTAATTATTAAGCATGTAAAGCACGTTAAATTTAGTCCACAACAGTTGAATAACATGTGACCTAAGAAGCACAGACACTCTAAAATCCCTGGCACATCCATGTCAAACATGCTAGGGACACTCTTGCTTGTGTGTCATTAGTGTGTAGAGAGGAAAAAAATTACTTTCAATTTCAATATGTTTTCAAAAAATTTAATAGCTATTATTTATTATAAAAGCTTAAAATAAACATAAAATATCCCTATAAATAATAAAATATGCCCAACTATATTAGTTAAGTTTGTAAAATAAAATATACCCAAATATATTAATTAATTAACTGATTAATTTCCATATCCCCACAGCATCACACCCTAATGATTCAAGAATTGTCATGTTGTTGTATGCCATGTCATTTCCATGTTTGTGCTTCTAGTATGTGACAGTATGTCAAAACATCCTTGAAAATCAGCAACATTATACGACAATGTGAAAACACTTACAGGTAGTAGGTCAAGGTCATGCCGCAATGCAGTCACATCAATTGCCTTCTCATATCTTGCTGATTGAAAAGCAGATCCAAATAAAATATTATCGCGTACCTACAAAGATTAAATTATGAAGGTTAGCAAATTCACATGATAACAAGGAATGACCACAAGAGCTAAATTGATCCATCAAACCACCCTAGCCATTTTAGTTTACGCAACAACAGAATTATCACTAATATCTCCATGATTCCAACAGCAAGGTTTGTAAGATTGACATGAAACCAATTGTATTTTACAATATCACATATATTTATATTACACTCAGTGGTACCAATGTAATATTTCTGAAACTTACCGTTGCGTTGAAAATCCATGAAACTTGTGGGACATACGCAACTGTTCCTCTCACAACAACACTAGCATTTGAGATTGCAGGAAGCTCCCCAAGCATTGCAGAAATAAGTGATGTCTTCCCTTCTCCAGTACTGCCAACAATTGCAACTAAGCTACCAACGGGTATATCCAAATTGACATCTGACAATGTAGGCCTCTCCGCCTGGTAAGAAAAAATAAACTTCAAGGACTGCTAGTTTCTAGACATTTTTTTTTTACATACGTAAATAAAGAGTTGGGTTCAAGTTGCACCTACTTAAACAATGTTACACCGTCTAATAACTTTTTATTGGGTTAATAATTTGAAAATCCGACCATTAGATTACGTGTTCTCTATGTTCTTAACACACAAGCAAAATTTTGTGCCAATCAAACTTTATTTACTATTAAATCCATAAACTCATCTTTGATGCATAATTTGAAAAAAAAAAAAATTTTGATAAGTAATAGAAATTATAAAAACTTGAACTTTAAACATTTTATTAATGACATAATTATTGATCTTTAATTGTCTTGAAATTTTGCAAGTTTAGAGAATATATGAAGATGATGTAATCCAATTGTGGATTTACTAAATTCACATTCACTAAAAAAATATTAAGTGATATAACACTGCTTAAAGATATATTAGGTGTAACTTGAATCCAACCCAAAAATAAATAAATTCATTGAAAAAAGTGTAATCCCAATAGTGTAATCCTAACACACAGGCCGTGTACAGAAAAGACAAAAAAAAAAGTTCAAAAACAAGAAACAGAAAAATAAAAATAAAAAATCGGCAAAACAGCTAACTAATGTACAAAGAATCCATGAAATCTAGTAACCCCTCAACCAATAAGGATACAAGCGGAGAGAAGGAAGTATAGAAAGTTTCCCGTATTTAAAATGTCACTAATCATAAGACAAATGTAGAGTGATCATACAAGCAAGCAAAGCTTCAAGACAACAAATGTTTTTTTTACTTTTTTGATAAGAAAAAAAAAATCAAATTAAGTTTCAAAACAACAAATGGTACTAATACAAACCAACAAATAATGATAAACTCGGCATTGACCTCTTTTAACAATGTTATATAAGAAAGCATGATATCTACCACACTTATTTCATGTCATAATGTGCTAAATTGGAACAATATGAAGCATCAATCCAGCAATTACTATGCATCAATTGGCATTGCTGAAAGCAATGAAACTATCATTTTTACCTTGGTGCCTCAGGCAAAAGAATTTGAATCATCTGAATGCCAGTTTTTCTTAGATGCAGTCACCATAGTAGCATGAATTACAGGTTACTCAAAATGAAAGCAATCATCAATTATCAGCAAAAGGCAAACCTCAACCCTAAATTAGTAACACGCATATCATCAAAATATACACAGTAAAATTTGACAGTGGAAATTTGTGTGGACAAAAGCATAGGGGAAAATTTAAACACACATTAAACTTATTAGGAGGGGTCAATTATGGCAGATAGGTGTTGTATGTGTAAAAGTACTGTTGAAACTGAGGATCAATTGTTTATGCATTGCATACCTGCCCATGAGTTGTGGATAATATATTTTCATTGGGTAATGCCTAGGAGACAATGGTGGATCAACTTTCCTCATCAATTTAGAAATAGATTTTTTTTCCAATCGTATAATCTTTTACCATTGGTAGATGCTCTCTCTCTCTCTCTCTCTCTCTCTCTTTCTCTCTCTGTCTCTCATGTCCAGCTTGTTATATAAATTGATAGACCCTCCTATCAATGCAGTGGAGATCCATGTTTTGAATTATGTTCCATACTGGCTGGTAGTTACAATACAGGAGCATAAACCAGTACATAGCAACCCTTTATTTTGTATCAACTCAAATACCAGGCCATACCGAGGTGTTCCAGGCATTTTGCTCTATTCCAACCATTCTGGATAAAGACTTTGTTTCTACCAGGATATATGCAATGATTTGGTTATTGTTCATGTTGGTAATTAGATGGCATGAATTATGTAGTTCTCATATTTATTTTACAAGGAGTATTTATATTTACAAATAAACAGATATATATATAGGCATATAGATAATAAAAACTTTGTCGGTGACCTCTTGAGATCATTGCTTAACTGGTCTCATATTCTTGGCACTGGTGACATACAATCTGTTGAAGACTAAAAACTTGGTGTTGTATGTGTTGTTGTTATGGGGAGTCGGTAGACCACCTTCTTCTTCATTGTCCTGTTACTCATTCCCTTTGGACGTTTATGCTTCAAGCTTTTGGTATTCATTGGGTTATGCCAAGATCAGCAGCGGATTTGCTATCTTGTTGGCATCAGTGGCTTGGGAAACATAATTCGGACATTTGGAATTTGGTTCCAGGGTGCTTAATGTGGATTGTATGGTTGGAACGAAATCGTCGTTCCTTTGAGGATAATGAGAAGATGTTGGATGAGTTAAAGGTTTTATGCCAGCGTAGTCTTTTGGAGTGGTCTCATTGTTGGGGTTTTACTGATTGTTCTTCTCTCTCTGAGTTTATGTCTTCCCTTTGCTTAGTTTCTTGATTACTCGTTTTGCTGTGCCATTTGTTCTATTATTTCTTGTTGTTCATCATCATGAACAACTTGTACTTTTCCTTTTTTTTCTCATTAATAATAGTTTTCTGATTACCTATCAAAAAAAATATATTGTAATTCTTTAGTGGCACTGCGTGTGTATAACTCGCATACATGAGGTTTCCCTTCTTTATGAGATAAATTATTAAATAATTATATATATGCACATGTTCATTTCTAAAAATCTATGTATATACTTATATCACACACACACACACACACACACTAAAAGGCTATAGCATTAAATATAAAGACCTTTGCATCCCATGAAAAGCTCCCATTCTTGATTGAGATGGCTGGAAATACTGGATCTAGAGGTGGGTTTGGGAGAAGAATTCTCTCTTCAGCTGAGAGTAGCTCTTCTAGACGTTTTAAGGATACATTTGCATTAACCGCCTGCAAAAGTAAGGCAGCATTATAAGAAAAAATACTTTGCATAAATTACATGTCAAACTAAGGCAGCATAGAAGCACAAAAAAAAAAACCCATTTAAGTACTCAGTGGATCTTAATCTACACCACTCCCTCTACCCCATTCTTAAAGTTAATAGAGGAGCCTTTTGAGCTAGAACTCAAGCCAATATGGTACATACAAGGAATGTTAGGCTACAATATTAAATAGCGTTCCATTAGAAAGGACAAAGTTTAGCTACAATATTTGAAGTCCCATCCACCATATCCTTATAATTAACATATGTTGAAAATATACAATAGTTTGGCAAACTTTCTTTTCCCACAAGCTTCCTTGTTTAGATGACTAAAAGGCACTCTATGGGATATGACTACAATGCACTCATTTATTCACAATAAAGAGACTAAATTTTGAGTACACGTGATTACTTAAAACAATAGTGAGAATGTTATGAGAATATCTCAGCGCTTAAAAAAATGGTTAGGATGTAAATGAGTACACTATAAGTTGATTATAAAATGCACTTGCACTTATAATGGCTTTAGGAAGAAATTGATCCACTCAAATTAACCACTCCAACAAACCAAGCCCCAAATTCCAGAAAAGAATCTAAATTTTCTTCACCGTCCAATGAAGCTAACTTAACACTCAAGATGGAGAGATATTTCATATTCTAATAACCAATTAGCACCAGAATTTGTTTAAATTTGCATTATAAGTACAACTGAGAAATGCAAGTTAAAAATGTATGTATTAAAAAGTTATGACTAAATATCTTTTTAAGGATCTGCCAGTTGAATGTTCCTAGCCATACACAACACTACTCAGATTAATTAACATGAAGCAGAAAAGAAGTAGTTAGTTTAAGCAGAAAATGATTATCTGTCCTCCCTACATGCAAAAATGGCATATAAAATATTTCAGCAGTATATGAGATATGACCAAGGTGAAGAAGAAAGAACCTGAGTTATTATATTAGGAAGCATGAATAGTGGAAAGCGAAGCACAGCAAATAGAGAAATGGCAGTAAAAGCTCTTGCAGGTGTTAGATCTCCCCCAAGAAAAGTGAACAATCCAAATGAAACCACGGTCACCACAACTGGGATGCTATTTAGTATAAATCCATTGCACTGCAAAACAAGGGAAAAGGTTAAGAACATGAAAAAGATAGCACTGAAGTGGTCCCCATGCATACCATCTACATTCATAGATAGGCCCAAATCCAACTTGCAAATCATATGCCAACAAAAATATAATTACCAATGGGCATAGTAATTTTATTCATGAAAAAAAAAAAAAAATGAACTACAATATACAAAATGTATTTGAAAAAGAGTAATGATAGTTACACATTATATGAGAGAGCTGAAATCATGTTTTGAAAACACGATTTCAATTATAATTGTGAAATTAATGAAGTGTGTACAGCAATGTGTAACTCAGCGAGTGCAACAACAGTTAAAATATGAAGAAAAAAAAAAACTGGAGCAAAAGAAAAATAACCGCAAATTTATATTTTTTGCATTCTTCATATAGTAAGAAACAAATAATTTTCTATATGTCTTATGCCATACCGCTGCTAGTAGTGATGCTTTACGAAACCAAGATAATTCTTCAGTCCGAACACTTTGTACTTTAGATTGGAAACTATCTTCCCATGCATAACACCTGAGCCATTTTCAGCATAGACAATCAAAAAGAACATTAAATGTCTAATATCACATAAAAACCCATGAATAGCTGCACTCAAAATGAATCATACTTCACAGTGTCCATGGCAGCCAAAATTTCGTTCATCAGACCAATTCTCTTGTCTTGACGTTGTAACCCCGCCTTAGACAATTTCTGCATTCTGCTTATCACCAATGTCTGTTCCCACAAAATAATTTACACAAATTATGGACAATCTATTTTAAGAAAGAGTTAATGTAAGATGCACAATTGTAAAACAAAATAGAGCTACAGTATCATCAAACCAAATGAAAAAAAGAAGCATAAACCCATTAGATTCTCAGACTGCTCAGCCAGACTCACTTCAGATTACCAACCAACCATATTTCTTGATCCCAAATGAAACAGGAATGAATGAGCCTAACATGATTTATTGTGTCTTTAAGTGAAAGTTTTCACATATATTATGACAGAATAGCATAGAAGTCAAAATGCAGCAAATATATGAGTTAATTCGTTTTCAGTTTTTCTTTTTATTTCTTATAAGCTTTATTTGATGAAAGAAAGCACCAAGTACACAAAAAAGTATCGAATGAGAAGGTCTCATGAGGCCTCCCTCTCCCATGTGTGGGTCCCACAATCTATAAGAGGGTGGTCTCATGAGACTGTCTCATCAAGTACACAGTGCATACATTAGGACTACATCACAACTAAGAGACAAAATTAACTTGATCACTAAAATCTAATAAATTTGAAAAAGAAAAACTCCCCGATGCTGTCATCCATTCAAATAGGGTTCTAAGAAACTGCAATTTCAGGTCCAAAACTATCCATTCACAACCCTCAAAGTTTCTACAATTTCCTTCCCACCGAAGGCACCACATCAAGCAATGAGGGATGGCCTTCTAGATCTCACCATTCCAATGTTGCCTGAAGTGACCTTGCCAACAAGCTAGTAAGTCTACAACCACTCTAGCCATCATCCATTGAACCCCAAAAAGGGCAAAGGCCATATCCCATAGCTCTTCGGCAAAAGGACAATGAAGAAGCAAATGATCAACTGTCTCCCCATCCCCCCTTGCACATACAACCCCAACTCACCAAAATAATCTCTCTTCCTCAAGTTATCCATAGTTAAAATCTTCCCCCAGGAAGCAACCCAAATAAAAATATTCAACTCTTGTTGAGAATTTAACATTCCAAATGCTTTTCCAAGGGAATCCTCACAACTCCAAAAGGGGATAGCTCTATAATAAAATCTACCTCAAATCCATTCTAAACAATTCTTCTCCCCCCCCCCCCGGTTTTTTTTGGAGCGACCGATGCAGAATACAGTACTCAGAATAACAATATGGACTCCAACTCCCAATCATGCACTGTTCGCATTAAATTCAACCCCCAAATGAACAGAACCACTGCAGAATTGCATGACATTTGCAACTAAGGCTTCCTTATCAACTATCAGCTTGGAGCTGTTGATTCAGAGGCTCATCATTATTTTCATTGCATGAGTTGTGCCTCTGCACCATTTTAATTAAAGCATTTATAGACCACTGCATGTTCTCCAACATGCAGGTAAGCTGATAAACATGAATCTTCTTGCCGTCGTTCTTAAGGCTAAATGAATGTTTTGCTAAATCATATGAAGTGTTTCAATTTTAAAACCAATTTTTCCATAGGAGAATAGTAAAATTCCAACATACACAATTTGAAAGTTTCACAAGATATTATTAACAGATGCCAGGCTTCTCTCTTATCCTATTTTTTTCTAGTTCTCAACAACTAAACCAGAGTTTAAAAAGATAAATTGGAAGTGAAAATTGAAATCCCAAAGATAGATTCAACATTCAATGCCAACAAATTTCAATTCCAATTATTTGTGATCAGCTACACAATTTAGGTTTTTGCAATTGGGCAACATTCTCAATTAATAGGACACCACTATATGTAATTTTGTTCACTCTCCTAAAGCCATTTGCTTTGAATTTTCATTTCCTTTTCACTCACCCTTTACAACATATTAATTCACTACAGGTAAACTAGAGAACATATTATCTTGACTTTTTTTTATCTCAGCATGACAAATGTCCTCCATTTCTTATAAATGCCTACTCCTTTTATATAACAGTGTTAGTGCTGACTATAACAAAATCCAAAATATTCCACTTCCAATACCATGCTCAATTTTGCCCAGCTTACAGGTGATTAAGCCATTATGTTATATTCCAATATCTGGAGAAAGAATGAAACAGAAGAAAATTTAACAGAACACCATAGGACTAGATAAAGTCAAAAGACAAACCAAACAAAAAAATAAAATGTGTGAGACATGATACTGATATTGTTCTTTCAATGAAAGTATGCAAAGGTAACTCTTGAACCTGTATGGGGAACAAAAGAACTAGCAATAATGCACCAAGAAGCGAAGCAACACCCAACTGCTGGTAAAGAAGAACCATAGAGATAACAATACGAAACGGAGCAGACCACAAAGTGTGAAGCGATTGGCATATTTGCTGTACAAGGAAAGCAACAAATTAGTCATCAAATCAAACAATTTAGTTTCAAAAAGAGAGAAGACCCTGACAAGGCTTTAAATAATCAGTCTGGTAGTACCCCTTAATGTAAGTATCCAAAGTTTCATCAATTTATACATCTAAAACCACAGTGCATGGTAACTCTTAATTTTTGATAAGTAAATATTTCATTAAAAAACACAAAGGGGTAACAACAGTGCATGTTAACTTGTACAATATAGTGTATACCAAATGGTAAAGAGAGCAAACCTGAAGTGATTCTGCATCAGTTGTCATCAAGTTGGTTATTTTCCCAGATGCAAACTTCTTGCGAGCTTCATGAGTTAGCCTTAACGATTTACGAAATACAGCGGCAACCTGCATAAATTAAGAACCATATATAAATATATGCAAACCATCAATACCTTCAGCACTGGCATGAAACTTAATAAGAAAGTGAGTTCAACTTTGCCTAGCGTTAGTAGAACTGGCATCTTATAACTTCACTTACCCCTGTGCTTATGATCCAGTAAAATATGACCACACAACCCAAACAGTAAAAGAGAAACAGGGGAACCTTCAACTGCCTAATATTACGAATTGCAATGGGTTGGGATCAGGAAGGAGAAAGCATTTCCAATCCCAATCCCTTTAATATTTTACATACCAAACCCGTACCAAAATGTATTAAATTTAAAGAATTACATCCTGTTTACATTTGGAAAACCCAAACTAACCCATTTATCTTCCGATGAGTTGGGTCAGATTAACCTAATTGCGAACATCTGAAATACTATTTAACTAAATTTAAGCATTAATCAGCACTTTGTACTAAATTAAACAATATTAATAGTACGATCCAAAATCAACAGGCACCATAACCACTCAATTGTCATAATAATTCATTATGTTCAAACCACTAAAAAAATACTGAAAATTCAATATAATTTTTTGAATTGTTAATCAAGTAGGGTTCAAGTGTCTAATGTACAAAACCCAAAACCTTTCCAATGTACTGAATTTTTTGTTGTTAAGAAGATCATCCCCTTTCTCACTCAATAAATATACAAACATACAAATTACAACCTGGGTAAAATAAATAAATAAATAAATATATTTATTTCCAAATTTTAGACACCACTAAGTGCAAGAACAGATCCATGAACTACTACAGTTTCCACTAAAGAAATTAAAAAGGCCAGCCTGTTTGACACCAATAGGTGAAGCTTACAAGAAACTCTGAGACAATGAGGGGTAAAACTAAAGTAGAATTCTCTAGGTATGGTACCTTAGGTTTCCCAATTAAATTCAACCATGTGATTGTATTGACCACATGGTTGCATTGACAAATTCACCACATGGTTGCATTTAATTGCCATTTGAAAATAAAACACTGTTTTTGCTGCATTGGTCAATACAACCATGTGGTTAATTTCACTTAGGGAACCTAAAGTACAACAGCAAAGAACTGTACCTTAGTTTTGCCTAACAAAGAATGAGCATGTTTTCATCAAAGGACTTGCTGCAAGCTCAAATAGTGACAAATCCAATATGAAACCAGAGGTCTAATTTGAAAACTTCATGGATAATAGTTTGAGGTAAGAAGATAAGCTAGCAAACAAAAATCTGAATAGCACCAAAACTGGAAGTAATAAAAAAAATATTTAATTATACTATGCATTTAGTTATTTTTAAGTCCAAGTCATTTCTTTTTATAAAAAAGATAGAATTTTAACCTATAGTGTCTGCTCCATTATAATTGCTCTTTATCATTAGGCCAAGACACCTATTGGTTTTTGGTGCAGGCGGGCTACGAATTCCAAATCTCTTATTCAATGACACAAGAGACTTATTTATTGTGCCTTTCTTGGCTTTAGGGTTTAGTGAGACCCCTAGAGTATGAGCTGAGCTTTGTTGCAAATCCAAATTATTTTGAAACAATACCAACCACTTACTTCCCCCCCAAACCCCCAATAAAATAAACCTGTAAGATATTGCAAAAGAGGCAAAGCTTATTGGGAAATACATAAATAAGCACCAAAATCATGTCATGAGGATCAAGAAAAAAAAAACCATTCAAACAAAAAAAATTACCAAGGTTGACCTCAGCCGGTAACCAACACGCATTACATTCTGAAAATACTGGGCTTCGCACAACACACCAAAAACCTGGAGAAAATTACAGTGTCAGAAATTCTATGTGCTTCTTGATAAGTCAATTATTCCAAATTTTCAGCTTATATTACGAAGCTTTTATGGAAAGAGGTTATGCCAATAGTAGAAAGCGCTACTTCTTATTAAAAGCAAGTAGTAGATAATTGTAAGACATGTTGACTATAAGATGAAATTACCAAGACAACAAATGTTTAGAAAAAGCCGTTAAAATGACAAGGAAAGAGCTTAGGAACATTAATGAAGCCACATAGATACTTTTTCCAAGGCACCTGCATTATTATTTTATGACTCTTGCAGTAAGAATAAAACAGCAGGACATGCCATGATCTTTCTCCTTAGAAATCCGAAGATGAAATGTATTACAAAACCTACAAAATATCCAAAAGTCTATACAAGAACGGCTTACTTCAGGAATCAAACCATTTGTATGATCCTTTGATAGAAAGAAATCACAAAAAGGGTTCACTTTGAGGTTCCCTATGGAATAAGGCATGGAACGGAGTCGGAGTCACTACAAAGAAAGTTATATCCTCGATAATATCATTTCTTTTGATGAGGAAGGAGGCCTGCCTTCTTATATTTCTACATCTAGGATCCAAATTTTAGAAAAACCAAGACAAATGGATTTAGAGAGATCATGAGATGAGAGTAAAAGAATAGCTTAGGAGAGAGATTTTCAGCTTTACCATTTTGCAGAGGCACTGAAAATTACATGAAAATTTTCTGTAAATGAAATTCATTAACAACAGAGAACTTTCAAACACACAAAATAGAAATCTAAAAGGTGGTAACATCCAGAGATATGTGTAGAACCAAATTCAATAACTTCACATCTACAGGTTTAAATGTATAACATTTAAGTTCTTTTAACTGAATTTAATGACGAATGAACACAGTTCAGAACAAAAAAGTTTGATTTAGTCCAACAAATTCTTAATGCATTATCAAACTGCATTATAATAATTTTTTTTAGTTCTTGATCAATTGTCAATGTGGCCCTGCAAGAGTCAGAAAAGAAACAGAAAGCTAGAAACTAAATCAACGAAGTGGCTCTCATCAATTCACGAGGCATGGGATCTTCACCATGCATATGTGATTAAAGCAGCAATACTATGATAAGCATACATGAAAGTTAAAGGGAATCAATATCTTCACATACATAGATAATGAAGAAACAAAAAGAGAGGACTCGTGTCATACCACTCCAACAAATATTGAGAACGCATAGATGTACCCAATCCATGCCGGATCCCCCCGTTGCATTGACTGCAGATAATTCATCAAATAAATCAAGTTGTATACTTTGAAGGAGCATTTGACAAGGCTGTCATAATGCTACTTTTTTACCAAGTTTAAATATATAAAGAATTGATTTGACACTGTTACAGTAAGGACATAAACATCCCACCATGAAGTAGTGTCTTCTAACTAACCCAAATCGCTAACAAGATAAATTAATTAAGAGCAATCATAATATCTGCATTTTTTTTAATAAATAATGAATTTTATTAAGACCAAAAAAGAGAGTCACCCAAGTATACATACAATGGGGAAAAAATAATCAAGCCCAAATTACGATGATCTATCAAATCATAAACAGAACACAGTATTTTCCCACAACTGACATCCAATCCAACATATTTTTAAAGAAAAATAATTTAAGATCTGGCAAAGATCTCTCAGAATCCTCGCAATCATAATATCTGCATTGTTACAGTCATGGATGGCGAACCTGTTCATCCTTGTCTAATAAAACATTAACAATAATATAACCATTGTTTGCATTTTTCATCTGCTCAGTGAGAGGGGTCTTTAAAATTGAAATTGCCAATTCCATTTTGGCCCTTATTAGTCACTCATCTAAACTTAATGCTTCATTCCTTTTGAGACAAGGTCAAGCCTTCATTTCATTATTCAAAAGATCGTAAGAGCTTCAGGCAGCAGTAAGCACATATAAAGCTCAAATCTGTACAGAAACATAGTTTAGTTTTTATATATATTAATAAATAGTTTCATATTCAAATAGAAGAACTTTCAAGACAACAAGTTGGTAGGCCAGCCAATTGTTTGGTAAATTGCTCAAGACATGATATGTTTGAACATTTAGATCTCATTTATCCAAGGGGCACGTAATAATTTAAGGATCCACGCAATCAGAAAATCATGAGTCCTGACCACAATAAATTGAACTCATAAACATGATTAACTTCACCAAAAATGGATGAGTACTATTACTAATTCAATTAACCATCTACATTTATGCATATGACAAATACATGCACACATCAATCTTGTAAATTGCAACAAGGTGCATCTTAGAGTTAGCTGTCACAGAAACCCCATAAAACTAAGTGATTTACCCGGTAAAGCATTGATAAAAACCAACAAACCTGTAGGAGGTTACTTAAGATGAGTGGCCCGACAAATTGGGAAAGATCATTGCCAATCTACAAGTTGAAAATACATTAACAAAATGTAAAATTTTATATATATTTATATAACTTACAAATTATAATATATAAATAAAAAAACAAATAGGTCAACCAAATGCTGCAAGACTTCATATAATATTTGACACGTCAGCAGCCATGGCAATACAGTAATAATAAAACATATACATGTGTGTGTGTGTGTGAAAAATGGGAGTAACTACACTTTTCCAAATGCATATGCTCGTTACCTTCCAAAAGCCACCCCACCAAAACCTACAGGTTGCAAAAAGAGGATATCAATAATATGCTTGTATATAATAATGACAGAGGTAAAAAAAAAAAAAAAAAAAAAAAAGATCATACCCAATGCACAAAGTTCCCCTTTAGAGACATTCAGGAGAGGTGATTGATAAGCAGCTCTAGCCCCCAAATTTATATATAAATTATTATCAATAAATAATTAAAAATTTTAAAAAGAAGAAGAAGAAGAAGAAGAAGAAGAAGAAGAAGAGGAAGAGAGAAGAAAACACAGGCACACAAGAAAACTATCAGAAGCTTAATGAATCCAAGAACTCTAAGCAGTCCATGGCAGTGAAAATACAAGTTGAGGTCAATTCATAAAGGGTTTTCGATAAGAACTTCCAACTTAACTAAGTCTTGTTCTTTGCCTTCAAAGAAACGAGCACTTCTTTCCCTCAAACATGCCACATTAAGCATAAGGGAGCCGCATTCCAACTGCTCCCATTAATTCTCTTACCACAATGACCTTTCCAACATGACTATAGCTCCATCACATAATAAGGCATAATCCAAGCAACACCAAACAAGCAAAAGATCAAAGACCATTATTTGTGAGCCACCACACAATGGAGAAAGTGTCACGGAAAACACCAGTACATAATAATCATTCCTCTTTTCCTTAGATTATCCATAGTCATGGTCTTTTCTAATGTTACAGACCACAAGAGGAAAGCTCCTCTTGGCAGTACACAAGGTTTCTTTTTTTTGATAGGTAAGAAAGTAATATTATTAATAGAAAAGAAAAAAAGATACACAGAGTTCACGATAGTGAACAAAGGACAACATAGAAAACAAAAAGAAATAAAGGAATCAAAAACTTATTCTCAGAGACAAAAAAAAAATCAATAATAGTAGAACAATCCGAAAGACCCCAACAACAAGACCAATTAAAGAGAGTCTGCTGGCACAAATCTAACAACTGGGCCAGTGATTTCTCGATATCCTCAAAAGAACGCCGATTACGTTCAGTCCAAATAGTCCATATCAAACAGCCTGGTACCAAATTCCAAATATCGGAATTATATTTCCTAAGCCAATAGTGCCAACAACATAGTAAGTCTGCAACCGAACCTTGCATAACCCAATCAATCCCAAATAGCTGAAGCATAGGCATACACATTGAATGAGCTAACGGACAAACAATAAAAAGGTGATCCACAGATTCCTCATTACAACAGCACATACAACAACGATTTGCCAAGGGGTGACCACGGAGCATAAGATTATCCAAAGTGAGAATTTGGCCATGAGCTATTGTCCACATAAAAAATGTCACCCTTTTAGGAACCTTTACTTTCCAAATGCCCTTCCAAGGGAAATTAGGAGTAAAATCTCGAATCTTATGATAAAAAGACCGAGTGTCAAACTTCCCATTTCCATTGAGGCTCCAACAAAGACTGTCACTTCCACCACCCCTAGGAACTTGAGATTGGATCAAGTGAAGAAAGGAGAAAGAAGCTGCTAACTCGCAAGACAATGGCATGATTCTACCTGATTTCTTCAATGTTTAGAATCCAACCCTCACAATATATATTTCACAATTATTTATACCGTCATTCTTCCAAACTAACTAGCCCAAGCATCTCTATTTAATAACATCATAGCCTTAACATCTCCTCCAACATGCAATCGCTTTTCTATCTTTTCAATAATAGCACTCCAAGCCATTCACACCTTGAAAGATAAACCCAAAGGCCAACCAAGGAATGCTCCTACAATATCACCTATTGGCACCAACTCATTTTTACTCAAATTAACCTAAAAGCCTAACAATGCCTCAAAACAAAGTATGTGCCAAATTTAATTAAGTTGTTCTAGATTCACCTAACAAAAATAGAATTGTATCATTGCAAATAGTAAGTGAGAGGTTTCTTCCTCCCTCTATGTGTAACCCAGCTAAAAATACACCACCAACAGCTTTCTGTAACATCATACTAAGAACCTCCATAACTAGAATGATACGAGTGCAGATAAAGGGTGTCCTATCTCAACCCTCACAAACTACCCAAAAAATACCAGTGGGACTACCATTACCAGAAATAAATAATTGAACTGTTGAAATATAAAACCACAACTACTTCTCTATTTTCCATCAAAACCAGATCTGCCCAAAAAATAAATCTAATCCCAATTTGTAGGGTCATATGCCTTTTCAAAGTCTAGCCTGCAAATAAATCCAAGAATACCAATCCAAATTATGCTATCAAGGCATTCATTCACAATGAGAATTGAGTCCAATGTTCGACAACCTTCAACAAAAAGTTTCCTTAACGTTTGACACAAGAATATCAATTTCACTCCTTAAAAAATTAGCCAGCACCTTTGCTTAACGTTTGTAAAAGATACACACCAAACTAATAGGATGAAAATCCTTAATTTTAACAGCACCATTCTTCTTAAGAATCAAAGTGATGGAAGTCATCTTCAAGGAATTTTCAAATTTTAAAAAAAAAAAAAAAAAAAATCAAAAAACATTGCCATCATCATTCATACTAGATGTATCTCTCTAGTATCATTTTGAAAATATTACCATAATCATTCATACTGCATATATCTCTCCAGTATTTTTTTTTATTGTATGCTTTTTGTTAAGTTAAAACCAACCAACAAAATTTGCTTTAAAAAGAGTAATCAAATTCATTTTCAATATCTTGAATTAGTAATTTATTACAAAAAAGGGGGGGGGGGGGGGAGATATTGAGGCAGATACTGTCATAAAATCTGACCAGGCAGAAGGAAGTGAATAAATACCCATGAGTATTGTGTGATCATATAATACCCAGTAAGTTAAAAGGAAAATTCATAAGGCTGTTATAAAACCAGCTATGCTCTATATACCAAAGCTTGGGCAATAAAAAAGCAGCATGTTCATAAAATAAGTACAGCTAAAGTGAGAATATGAAGATGGAATGGGAATACTATGATGAAAAGATAACGAATGAAGTCATCCTTTCATTGACAGTATGGGCCCTTATTGAAGGAAAGATGAGGAAGATGCTTGAAATAGTTTGGCCATGCATATGAAGAATGATGAATTCACACCTAAGAAAGAGCAACTTAATTTAAGAGGAGAAAGAGCAAAGAAAGCAAGGAAGCTTACAAAACTGGCAGAAGCACTGAAAAATCTATGACAAACAAAGATGCAATGGAGAGGAATAAAACAGAGAGAAACTTAATGAATAAACTCTGTAGCTTTCGTAATTAATTTGCATTTCATTAGATCTAATTCATGAGCCTCTTATATGCAAAGTGAAAGAATGTCCCTGGTGTGACCATTGTATTAGAAGGCCAGAAATGTAAAATAAAAAGGAGATATCCTAAAAATGATTTGGAATGATATCTAACTGAGTTCCTTTTGCCTCAAATGTAACCAGGTATAAAACAAAAAAGCCATCATCAAGTTTATCAAAAACTTACCTTCCCCCAAGGCTATAATTTAAGGCTCTTAGAAGCCAAGGTTTAGGCTTCTGTGATTCCTCAGCCCAACATTTCTGGAACCTACAATGTTAAATAAAAACCTTGATGCAACCTTAATATAAAAAGATTCAAGAAGAAAAAAAAACTTAAGAAGAAAATGAGCACAGACTTATTGTGCAATGTTTCAGTTCGATCCCAAGAGTCTAATTTCCAGACATCTTTCTCTGTGAGAGGCCTTTTGTAGCCTAGCTTCATTATGGGATTCATCCAGGAAAAAAATATTTCTGGCAGGAAAAAAAAAAAAAAAAAGAGTTAATAAAGTAATTTAAATTGGTCTAAAGTGATCACACCATGATATAATTAGCATGCAACAGAAAAATGGCAATGGGGAAAAGAGAAATGGAAAGATCTAATTACTTCCCCCCATATGTCTCTTTAAGCAAATTATGTATTAAGTACTTTAAACAAGTTTTTAATGCCATCATAAACAAAGATAAGAAAGCATTTAGCACGATGATAGCTGTTAGCCTGTTAGATAGTACAACATGGGTGAAATCACCTTGACTAGCTGACATATGATTTAATTTTTTTTAATTCCAACACTAACGATTTCTATCACCGTCAACATGTATGGTCATTTGAGATTTTCTAAGTGACAGGCATTCAGGTCATGTAAATTGATATATACATACTTGAAAATACACTGACATGTCTCTCAGGACAAACTTGCTCTCCTCCAGGAAGTTCTTCATATGCAGCATCATCAACTGATTCAGCCCCAATTGGGGTATAACCAGGATAGGGATCCAAGCGAGGAACATATACAAGTAAAAGTATTCCAAAAAAAACCTGCATTAAAATAATCATTAATCCTTACTTTGATAAGTGGATGTTATCCCAAAAAGAAGAGAATGCCAGAGTCAAAGTTCACAGAAAGTACAAGAAACAATTAGCATATGTCAAAATTTATTGTAATGCTTTGCAATGTAGCTGAGTGTTAATTAAAGAGTTTAAATCGCAACGAATGCTATTGTTCTCAGTCTTCCTTGGGTCCTGTATTTAGACCATACTTTGATTTGGCCATCTTTGTGCATATATTACATACAGTTTCTTTATTGGTATGCACCCAGTGGGTTTCAAAGACTCAAATCCATGAACTCACTCTCTATCCAAATTATGGGAGGAGGAAGAGTCATTTGAGCTACAGCATATTTATAAATTTGTGTGTGTGTGCATGTATCTTAAGGGTAAATGTGTGCGCATGAACATATCTATTTGACCAAATTAAGTTTTCATTACTAACCTTGCAGATTAACAAGCTAGGGGTGCCAATTACTAGGTTGAGAAAAAAAATCAAATATGCAATGCAATTTAAAATTTGGGTTGAAAAAGTAAAACATGAATGTTGTGTAAATGATTAAAAGGAGAATCAAGATCAACCAACCTGGACAACAACCTCACTGATGTACAAATACAGTACAGAGCTGCACAGACAACACACAACTGTTAATAGGTCTTGTCCCACCAAAAAGTTCAAAATTTCTACTCCAGAACTTATGACTTTCTTTAACAAGATTGGAAGTTTGAGCTTCAGCAAGAAATAAAAGTAAGAGCTCAAAAGATATTCTTCTTCTTCTTTTTTATAAGTAATATCTTTTATTCAAAGAAAAGGAGACACTTCATATACACTGGAAGTTTACAAAAGATACTCCTAAAAATAACACAAGCATATCATTCGCTACATGTGCATATTTTCTTTTGTTTCTAAACGAGAGAGAGAGAGATGAAAAAAACAACCATATCATCTTTAACCAATGAGGGATCCACTTCAAAAAACCAGAAAACACAAACCTATCATAGAAGTCCTTCATGGAAAGAACAAGATTGAACATCACAGCATCACCAACTAAAGCATAAATGACTCCAAATCTGACAAACCATCGAAAATCAGAGATGTATACTTTAGTTTCTACACCAATCAAGACCAGCATTGTACACCAAGCAAGAGCCTCAATGAGCAGAGAAACAGTCTGCAAAAAGAGGATAAAATTAAGATAATTTGAATTGAAAACAACCAAAATAAATAAATACTGCAACAATTTAACAAACCTTACATGTGCTTGAATTATTCATGACTTCTTAAACAAATTTAAGTGTCAACGTATAAAACACTCAAATTAAACTAAAAATGAAACTGAAATCCAATATCTCCAAACATAGGGTGAGTGGATTTAAATAACTGAAATTTTCTTATTTATTTTGAAGACTGACAACTAGTAATCTTCGGATAAGAAATTAAAATTATGGGTTTAAACCAAGATTAGTTTCTTCCTTTTTATAAGTAATAGAATTTTAATGCAAATGAAAAGGATTACTCTATGTTTACGATGAACATAAAGCACCTTGAAAAAATGCAAGCTAATCAATTAGAAGATCCAAGAGAGTTGGATATCAAAAATGGAAGTACAGTTGGTAAAATTCCATGCTCGAGACCAATCAAACATGGTAGGGAGCAGAAAGGACTTCAATTGCTGAATAGGTCTCACACTCTCCTCAAAAGTACGACTGTTACGCTCTTTCCACACTAACCACATCATGCACTCCGGCACCAAGTTCAAGATTACGTTTGAGAGTTCAAGATTGCGTTTGAGAGTTCAAGATTGCGTTTGAGAGTTCAAGCCCAATGATCTGTTTCTTTCTGTTTTTCTATTTAGCAGGTGGTGACCAAGTAAGATTTTCTTTCAATAGTCCCAAAGGTATCATGTCAAATGCAATTTTATACATCTCATTTGTCTTTCAACAGGAAAAAAAAAATGATAATATACCTCCTAAAAAATGAGAAGTAATTTCAGTTTAATATCATGACCAAAAATAATTCTCCATCGGGTCTTGTATGCTTGACCTCACCCTTCAACCCATTATTTTGAGAGGAGGAAGGACCTATTGAGCTATAGCTCATTGGCCCATAGACTTTAGTGTTCATTCACAGATTCTTACCCAGTTCCTCTCTCTCTCTCTCTCTCTCTTGAATAGGTAAATCTTCACCTATTACTGTACAGACATCCATTCAACAACAGAGAACGGTAACAGAAGAAATTTGTTTTCTTATCCTTCATACAAATTAACTTCTCAAACAATTATATATAGAATTCACAGCATTCTGACCAGCTCAATTTAAGAAAATTTAGTATAACTTTTATTTGAAGTAGGAAGTACTAATAGTAAATATCATTCTTCTGAACTATAACTTGCCGTGTAATCATTTTTACCAAAAAAACAAAAACTAATCATCATTATCAATATCCCATGTCTCAGCCATTAAGGAAGTTTACAAAATGGTGAAGGAGACAAGTGAAAAGTTCAAAGAAGCCAAATTGTATAATTATGCATGTACAGAACCCCCTAAGAGAGTAATATTTTTACCTTGCTTATGAGGAAAAAAACGAAACAAAACAAACAACTTAAAACAAGCTTACCTCAAATGGAGCAAGACCAGACTGCCCATCTAAATTGAAGACTGAAATTCCCATGATTAATCTAAACAATGGCTCGGCAGTACAATAAGCAGCCAATAAAGCCAACACATAGTTATAGAACTTCGACCTCAGGCAGAACCTCTTGGCTTTGAAATTCTTCTTGATCAGCCATATCCGATAGCAGCAAAGACCCAGAACAACCAAATGAGAAACACAGACTACTAGAGAGTCAACAGCACATGGTGTATATCCACCAAATGCATTCTGCACTGTCCTTGCCCACACCCCATTTGCCACTGGCTGACAATACCAATCCAGTGGCTTGAAAGCCATTTTTTGTGTCACTCCTCCCCCAGGAAAAGTTCCAAGCTTAGAAGTACATATACTCTCCCTCCCCTAATGGAGTTTTCTTTCACAACTGATATGAGTCCAATGCTTCTAAGTTTCAACAAACTAAGCGATATCCTGCAATACAATTAAACCATATTCAGCCTCATAGGAAAGACTTGCTATCAAATAATACACACAACAAAAAAACAAAAACACGTTGGACTCAAGTGAGCCTAGTTTAAGTGTAAATTGTACAATAGTTGGAATAATTAACCAGGGTTTTCATGTTTGCTTAGCCTTATCGACAAGTCTCGAAGGTTTTGAACATTTTAATCCAAGGAAAAAAGTTAAGCTTAAAACAAACATGAATCTGTTAAATTTTGAATTTCAGACTTTTAACACAAAGAAAATCAGAGTATAATAGCCTTCTGAAAAGTAAGAAATACAGCAAAAGTCAGCACAAAAGCCTATGCTTTCTTGGGTACAAAATTTTTTTTTTTTTCAATATCAATCAGGTTTGCAATCACCTTTATTCTTGCTCATTTTCTCAGTTTCCAAACCGAAAATTAGACCCCAAAAAAAAAAAATTTAAATCTCTGTTCAAATGCAATAAACAGGATTCAACACCAAAAGTAAAAACAAGAGCTGAAGAAAATGTCAAAAAGGAACCCAAAAGTCAACTAAAGAAGAAGGAAGGATGTGAAGCAGTGGTTGAAACAAAAATTAAAACTATACCCAATTATCAAAACTAAATATTTAAGATAAAAACAACCATATTAACACAGAACAAAACCATTATAAGATTACCTCTTAATAAAACTTACCAAAAGTTATGCCTTTTTTCACTCAAACTCTGACATATGGACCAAAATAAGTCAAAATCACCCCAACCAAGAAAAAAAAAAAAAAAACTTCACACTTTTTCCACAATCAAAACACTACCTTCACGGAACAAAAAACCAAAAAGAAAAAAAATTGAAAAATCATAGAAACAGAAAAAAGCACTTTCAAGCACTGTTCTTCAGGAAAAAAAAAAAAAGTACACCTGAGCAAGAAATTCTAGAAAACAAACCTTTATTCAGCTGGATATGATGGAAATGGAATGGGAATTGGATTCTCGGCGAATCAAATGCTCTGCACATATCACAGAGAGAGAGAGAGAGAGAGAGAGACCAACGTAGCTGCGAGCTGGTCCTCGGTTTAACCAAAAAAAAAAAACAAAAGAAGCGTCACGGCTTACGACAACAATTGAAAATTTCTCTTTGCTGTAAAAAGTAGCATTCAATAAAGTCAAAACACTATTTCTTTTTTTTATATGGGATTAATAGGGTAGGTTTTTTTTTTAATTTTATTAAAAGAAGAATTTAGAGGGTAAAGGGTAGGTAAGTAAGCATGATCCAAACTCCAAAGTGGAAGAGAATTTAGGGGGACCATGGAACTTGGGACATTGCAAGAATAGAGACAATTATTGGAGTTCTCATTGTGTTTGGCTTTGGCTCCCTCTACATTATAAATGTGAACACTTTATAATAGGGTTAGGATTGTCTTTTACCTATTGAATGAAATGGATGTGGTCACTTTTTGGTCGGTTGCTTTTTTTTTTTTTTTTTTTTTTTTTTTTTTGGTATTTGGGAGATTGTGGTTGTGGTGGTGGGCTGGCTTCCCTTCATTCTTTAAGATTTTTGCGCCCTTTTAAGTTAATGGTTTTTTTTTTTTTTCCATTTATAAGTTATAATAAAAAATTTGACAGGTATCGCTGTTTTTATTTTAGGGAAAAAAAAATTTTCCTTCAATGCAGAGGCTCTCTCATTGTCTCACAGCTCGGCTACTTACTATAAGCTCTACTACTCTCTCTCTTTTGGTAAATTTTATTGCCCTTAAAGAAGGTTTGTGTATTCTTGGGAGCATATATGTTGAATATGCATTGGTCAATGAGCTATCTATAGACTATGAGCAATAAAAAAGGAAAATTATAGACCAACAATACTATGCTCTTTAGAATCTCTTTCTCTCTCTTTTATATGTGTGTTTGTTTTTCAAAAAAAAAAATAGATAATTGTCCCACATTGCATAAGAGAATGTAGTATGTAATATAACTTGCTCCATCCTCTCTTAAACATTATCATGGCTTTTGAGTGGAATTGTGATGTGTCTTTGTCTTAAAATCTCTTTTCCTCTCCATTTCCTCTCCATTGTGTGTGTTTGTTTCTCCAAAAAAATAAACTATTTTACATTATATTTTATTGGTATATTAAATTTTCTTAATTTTTTAATTTTTCTCTTTCTTCACTTGTAAAACCATCATTCATTCTCTTTCTTTATATACAGTAGTCACCATTCACTCTCTTCTTTCATCATCAAAATACATAAAGAAAAAAAATTTTAATTTAATGCAAAATAAATAGTGTTAATATAAATTTACGCTGTTACTATAACCATCATATATTTTTCCACAACTTTACATAGATTGATGTGGGTGAATTTTTAGTTTGATTGCCTAAAATATGATATTTTTTTCTATTATACAAGCATTAATGCAAGTACCCTTAGTTAAGAAAAAAAAATTCAACTATCCATTTTCCAAATACACCTTAGCACCAGTTTAGTTGGAAAAAAAAGTGAAGAGAAGAAAAAATATGAGAGAAAATAGTAAGGCCTAGTGCCTAGGAGTTTTCTCCTCAACGCAAGATTCGGAAAAAATTGTTTTCTCCCAAAATTTGGGAGAAAAGTAGGGAGTGAGTAGGTTTGATGGGAAATCACCCATTTGCCCTCCGCTATTTAGATGTTGTTGTCTTTTCCTTTTTTTTTTAGTTATGTTACATTTTAGTTTTTTTTTTTTTTTTTTTTTTGGCTTAACTTTTAGTCTTTTTTTTTCACATTAACTTTTAGTTATTTTTCTTTATATAATATTAAATACTTTTATTGGTACTAGGGCATAAGAATAAATTTAACAATTTATCTTTTATATCCTCTCATTCTTTGCAACTAAAGAAAAGAGTTTTTTATCCCTCACTTTTCACCACTATTTCCAACCAAAACTATGCAAAAAAAAAAATTAAAATTTATTTTATCTTCCTACTTTTTCATCCCTACAACTAGACAATCCCTTACATCTCAAATTTTTTTTTTTTAATAAAGATAGAAAGCTTTTGTGAGAGAGAGAGAGCTCTCTAAACTTGTTAAAATTTATTACTTCCACTTCATGATTATTGTTCTTTAAAACCAAGATATTATTTTTATTTTTTATTTTTGTGTGTGTGTGTGGTGCGCGTGCGCTCGCGCGCGTGTGTAGGAGGGTGTCTTTGATGGAGTCTAGGCCTTCAAGTTTGATTTTTTTTTTTTTTTTTTTGGTTTTCTCTCAGATAGAATTTTATTCTAACCTAATCTAAGTATATATGTGTGTGAAACTTCCTCCTGGAAACTTGAACCTCGATCCTTACCCTTTCACATCCCACAAGCACTTATATTTAAGTAACTATCACATCAATGGTGCGCGGTGGAAAATTAGATTAGTTAACAATATGTAATTGGAGAAATCATGATTGTAATTTATTTTTATAATTAAGTTGTTACAACAAATGGGGAAAGGGAATTCGAACCTTGCTTCTCCTCATAAAAAAGAACAAGCAATGTTACTAAGCTACTAAGCTTTTAACCCTATTTTTAACAACATTTTATACTTTCTCAAAAAAAAAAAAAATTATTTGCATCAATGTAAAAGATTCCTGATTCAAAACACCATGGATCCAGGATTTCTAGGAGTTGATTTTTTTCCCCATTTATATGATGGGGATTTTGAGTATCTTATGGACCACATCAATGGCATGCCAAAGTTAGTTCCATAGTTTCATGCAAAGAATAGTCCCATAGTGGACCACAACCACCATACCAATGTATACCCTTTTGTATTTTCTGGTAAAATCGCAGAGGCCCCTCCCCCTAAAAGCAAATTTGGATTCCCAAGTACAACTTGTACACCACTTTTCAGTTTTCACGAGGGATGTTCATGCACGTTCTTAACTAATGCTGCAAGAGTAAAACTTTTACATCATTACTCCATTTCTCACTGAAGCTAAATAAAAAAGGTTAAAATGTACCTATAAAAATTGCTAAAATGTCAATCACTCACTATCTTACACTTTTAGCAATTGATTCTATACATGGATATTTTAAAAATGTAGCAGCTCTTACGTTAACCGTGAATATTGAAATTCAAAAATAGATGTATACGAGTGTAAGAAAATATTTTATTTTTGAAAAAGGGGTAAGTGAACTCTGCTTTCCATGCATATGATATTTACTTTACTAATTGCATGGGGAACTTTGCTTTCCACACACATGGTGTATACTTCACAATGCACACTTCACTCAGATAAAATAGAGGAAGCTTCAAACTCTGATTTTCACACATATAATGTATTCTTCACTAAATGCACACTTCAGTTAGTTAATATAGAAGGAGATTCAACCTTTGGTTGTTCGACCACCACGCACTCTTGGCGCGATGGTCACTCTAAAAATATAAGTGCTCATAGAGAGTAAGGGACAAGGGTTGAGGTTCAAGTCTTCAAGAGAGAGTTTCACACACATAACACTTAGATTAGGTTAGAGTAGAATTTCTATCTTATATAAAAAAAATAAATAAAAAATATGAAAAATAAAATCTTTGGTTTTTCAAATAAATGAGAGTAGAATATAATACTAAGCTTTCTGTTTGTACCAATTTTACCTCAAAAAAAATTTTGTGGAAGAAAATAAAATGTGATGTACATTTGAAGTGTGGTAGAATAAGGAAGATCATTATGAAAGCTTTGTACTTGGACAGCTACATTTTTTAGAAAAGTATTAACTATTTTTTTTTGTTATATCTTAAAATGACCTGTCATAATGATAGTACCATATAATTTTGTAAGGTTGAAAATTATCAACCATCTTGTTGGTTTTATTCCGTGCCAATTTTCTTGTAATTTAAGCACTTAGTAACCCTGTATTTAGGTGGGATTATTGTAAGGGTAGTGTGTGAGAAGTTGTGAAGAAAAGCTCAAGTATGTGCAAAAAAACAGAGCTTCGCGGCTAAGACTCGCAGGTGGCTCGCGGCTGCAAGTCGCCAACTCCAGGCACGTGAAATGCATGCAGGGAAGTTAAAGGGTCGCGCCAGCTGTCACACTACAGGACAAAAGTCCCAGGCTGGCCAGGCCGTTACATCACGACTTGATTTCGCGACTTGGACAAGCCGCGAGACCAAGCCTCCAATTTACCCTGTTTGGCAAAAATCTGTCTCTTCGTATTCTCATATTACCTCACTATATATAGACCCTTATACCCACTAAATGTAGAGAGCTTTCAGAGAGAATTTTTGTGAGAGAAAACCCTAGAGAAAAACAAAATTGCCTCATCCCCAATCTTCATCTAAGAAACTCTACAAATTTCTCTACTCTCTTCCTCTCCATTGTCATACCCTTGAGAGGTCTTTTACCAAATCCTTATCTCACCACACCTACGTCTGTGAGAAGGTTTATTTGGTACTGAGGGAAGCAATTTAGAAGGAACCAATATACATTGGTTGATGCTATGGTCAAGTAGCAGAATCCGGGAAGCTAAAGAATAAATAGGTTCAGCGTAACCTCGTTGGAGCAAGAAGCTTAGAGGGCTTAGGTACCTGGGTAGATTAGACTTGGAGGGTCTTCTGCCATTTATGTATCCCAACTACATTCTTTAGTAGATTTTATCACCGCTTGGAGGGCGACGGAGAGGTTTTATGCCGAGGACTTCGGTTTCCTCTTCGATAACACATCGTGTGTTGTCCGTGTGTTTGCATTGTTCTTCCCTTTATCTTTGCCTTATATTTACTGCTATGGATGTGTTTATATTTGGCTTAGATTATCTATCAATTCTGTTATTGGCGTATTATCATGTTTCGCACATTAATTGTTTGATATAAAGCTTGAATTGGTATTTTTATAATTTGGGGTCTAAACGTTCAAGGGTGTTTCATACCCATATTGAACTTTCAATTGGTATCAAAGCAGGTACACTTGTTGTGGTTTTAATACCTGAGTGTGATTCTTGACCCCTTGTTGAGATGGGTA
The DNA here is from genome assembly GCF_002906115.3 of Quercus suber. NCBI lineage: Eukaryota > Viridiplantae > Streptophyta > Magnoliopsida > Fagales > Fagaceae > Quercus > Quercus suber. The sequence continues at coordinate 841,463 of NW_027069625.1, read as the reverse complement.
GGTCTCAATCTCTCACTGTTCCACCATTTTTTGATGGTAATAATTATGCATTTTGGAAAGTCCGAATGAGAGCATTTCTATGCTCTATAGATGATACTATTTGGGATGCGGTTGAGATTGGTTGGACCAAGCCGACGAATCCTAAGTCCACTTGGGATAAAGCAACTTTCGCAGCAGTCAATGCCAATAGTAAAGCGTTAAATGCTATTTTTTGTGGTGTGTCTCCTGATGAATTCCACAGGATCTCTCATATGACGGTAGTCAAGGAAGCTTGGGAGATTTTGGAGACGACATATGAGGGTACAAAGAAAGTTAAGGACATAAAACTTCAGATGCTTACCACCAAATTTGAAGAGCTCAAGATGGGGGATGATGAACCATTTGATTCATCCTATCCTACGGGAAGCTCAATGAAATTGTAATTGCGAAATTCAATCTTGAGGAGAAGATTGAGGATAATAAGGTGGTGAGAAAAATTTTGAGGTCCTTACCAAAGAGCTTTCGGGCAAAAGTCACAGCCATAGAGGAAAGCAAGGATTTGGATGAAATTAATATCCAAGAGCTTATTGGATCACTTCAAACGTATGAGCTTGGACTACCTTCCCACAAGACGAGTAAATCGCTTGCTCTTAAAACCATCACCGAAAGAATGGATAATCCTTCCGAAGAAGATAGAGTAGATAAAGATGTAGCGTATCTTGTAAAAAACTTCCGAAAATTCTTGAAATTCAAGAATGGTGGAAAATTTGGTGGCAAAGGAAAATTTCAGAGTTCCGGGAGGAAGAAGAAAGAATTCCGAAGGAAGGATGATAAAGATTCCCAATCATCTCAAGGAATCACTTACTTTATGTGTAATGGACACGAACACTTCAAAAAGGAATGTCCCAACTATTTGAAGTCCAAAGGAAAGGTCTATGCCACTACTCTGAGTGACTCGGATTCACAAACTCTGACTCGGAAGAGAGCTGTGGCGGAGAAGGAAATTACTCCGCGTTTATGACCATTGCTCATGTGGAGACCTCAGAGGATTTGGATATTCTTGTAAAGGAGCTTGGTGAACATTCTGATTTGGAGTCTATTGGAATAGTCGAGGAGTCTGAAGATGAGGAAGTTGGAGAAGCAGTGGGATTAGAAGAGACTTACAACTCACTCCTTGAGAAAACCGGTAAATATGCTAAGGTGGCTAATGCAGCCATTAAGAAGATGAAGAGGGCTGAGGAAGATTACAAAAGTCTCCTGGCACGATACAAGGAGGCAAAATGTGAGATTGAAGCACTTAATGGTGAGCTGTCAAAAGCTTACACAAAAGTGAGATTCTTTGAGCAAGAGGTAGTGGAAGCTCATGCCAAGATAGATAGGGGCTCTTCCAAGAAGTTAGATGATGTTATTTCATCTCAAAAACATGCCTCAGACAAATCCGGATTGGGATACGCCGGAGGAAATAGCTCATCAGCAAATGTCACCAAAGAAGTGAAGTTTGTAAAGGCTAAGGAGACGACTGTGGATAGGTCCAGTCCTGAGAAAATTAAAGCTGAGAAGAAGAAGAATGTGGCTGATCAACGGGTATTACATAAGTCCAGTAATCAATCAGAATCCAGATATGGAACTAGAGGAAGATCACTTCCAAGACAGCAGCAGGGTCCTAGAATGGAGTATGTTTGTCATTATTGCGGATTGGAAGGACATACCAGACCCAACTGTCAAAAGCTGAGAGCAAACAACTGTACAAGTGCTCCTCGGTCACGAGGAAGAAGAAATGATATAAGGACTTAGGGTGGTGAGCAACCAAGAAGCCAAAAACGTGATCCAGGAATGGTGGACGTGATGAAGATAATCGGTGCGTTCACAAATTGCTTGGAAAGCTTCACACGAAGGTTTAGCAGCCCTAACTCTCGTACCCGATCCGTCAAGGATATCTCCCTAAACGCATGTGACATGTGGATGACGAAGGGTACTCATGCATAAGCATTACAACGTATCCATGCATCAATACTTCCCATGTGTGTGTATGCTTGTTTGTGTGCTTCTTGCTAGTTTTTAGGCTTTGTTTGTCTTTGGTTCAAATGTTTTACATTGTTCTTTATGTTATGTTATTGATCAATTTTTTACTGTTTTTGTGTCAAAAATCCAAAAACACATAAAAAATAGAAAATCTAAAAAGTTTGATCACTTTGTTGAGTTTTTGTCACAGAGCATGTTTAGCCTTGTACCTTTGTACTTATGGCTTTGTGCATTTAACGAGTTTAGCTTGTCTCTCATGCACTCATATCATTGTGGAAGAAATTCTGAAATCTATGTGACTGTTATAAATAGATCTTCAACCTTGTCATGAATGATTAGTGAATGGTTGTGATGATCTTGAGACATGCATAGACTCATGCCTATATATCTTCCCACCTTTTTATTTTTATGCTTAAAAGAACTCTCTAAATGTATATCTCCAAATGAAAAGAGATATAGAGTTGCAAAAGTCTGTCACACAAACTAATATTCGACTAGGAAAAAGGGAAAGCGACCAAAATAAAATGTATGAATGATGCCTAAAAAGCCAAAGGCTAACACATCAATTGAAATATCAAAAATTTCAGGCATCTATCTCTCAATGAGATTTTATTTGCTCAAAAATTGCAAATGATATGTTGAATATGGTGTCAAATGTAAAGTTTCAAAGAATTGTTATCAAGTACTTGTAGGAGGTCATATGTGCATGTTTCTATAATTGAGATAGATCACATTATCTAGTGCTAGTTGTGTATGCCGTGATTGAATTGATCATTGAAGCTTCACATTGGACTAAGAACTATCTCATTTTTGATATCCACACACAACACACAAGTCTATGTTCAATGAATGTCTTATTCATTTGTGTGATTGTACTTGATTAAATGTGTTTTCACATGCTCAATCTTTGTTGGTCAAACACAAAAAGATTTTTGAGTGTTTTGATTTGTTTTTGGAAAGTACTTTGTTTTTACAAAAATGTCAAAAAATTTCAAAAACAGTGTTACCCTGTTTTGGCGACTAAGTCGCAAGTTGGCCCAGTCGCATGTCCTAGTCGCAAGATCACTCAGAGATTGTTTGAGGCTAATTGGCGAGTAAATGCCCTAATCGTGAAAAAAACTTAGAAAATTTTTCCAAAATTTAAGTTTTCTTGTTTTTGTGGGTCAGTGTGGCGACTGGTTCGCGGGTGGAAGGTCCAATCACGAGAAGTACTCAGAGAATTTCGCAGCTCATATCGCGACTATCTCGCGGGTAGACCTTCCAGTCGCGAAAAACACTTAGAGAAATTTCTCAAGTTTTGTCTCTTCACAGTGTTTCACGGCTTAACTTGGCGACTTGATCCAGTCGCGAAAAACGCATGTTTTGCATTTTAAAGACAAATTTTAAAACTGTTTTTCAGTTTTTCCCTTGAAGTTCAGTGTCTGTTCATCTTCTCTTCAAAAATTCTTTCTCAACACTCCGTGGTTCTTTGAAAAAAGCTCTCATTTTCTGCATCATGTCTTCATCAATCATCAAGAATAAGTATGAGTTTTCTTTCCCTCATTTCATTTTTTTCTATGTTGACCATTACCTTCTTGTTTTGAACTTTGCACATGTGTTCTGCAATATACTGTGTTCAAAAATGGGTTTGCCTAATATGGTGAATATGTTTGTTTGAGGTTATTGTCTTTGGTTGCTGAGTTTATTTTGTATCTTGTATGTACTTCAGTATGCTTGTCTCTTGTCTGAACGTTATTCGTTTGATAGAGTTTCTCTTTACTCATTTGACATATGGGTTTGGGGTTTATGTGGTACATTCGGTTTGTAGCTTTGGGTCATTTGTTTATGGTTCTATAGTCTTTAGAGAGTTTGTACTCCATGAGATGTTTGTGTGCTTCAGTGTGGAGTGTGTATCTTTTTAACCATTTGTTCTCTTAATGATTAATCTGATTCTTGTGTTTGTGATTAAGTGAAATTTTTCCCCACATTCTTAACTGAATTTAATCAAGTTGATGTTGGTTCCCTGTGGTATTGCATCTGGTACTTTGTTGTGTGTTTGCTCTCTTACAGATGTCTCGACAATCCTCTAAAGGAAAAGAGGTTATGACAGAAGAGGACACATTACCTGTTGCAAAAAGAACACGGTCTTCTTCACAGCCATCTACTGAACTCAATATTGAGTTGTTCAAAACTCCTCAACATCGAGATGCTTACTTAAGCATTTTTGACCTGGGAACTCCTATAATAGAATGAAAGGTCAGATTTGACACTTTGGACACCACTTTTGTCCCTCGGATCTTCGAGGCAAAAGATTGGGCAGCATTATTTGGAAATTTTGTTGATCCGATGATTGAACTAGTGAAGGAGTGTTTTGCCAACACAGTTGATCTTGAGACAGAACTACATTGTCTGGTAAAAGGAACAGAGTTCATCATTAGTCTAGACACCATAGCTGACCTTCTCAAAATCACACAACCTGCGGATGTCGATCTAACTCCGTATGATGATCGTACTCCAGTGATTCAAGACATTCTCCAAGTTCTTGGTCCTGACTATGACATTTTCAGTGCCGGCACATCCATTAGTACTACCAAGTTTTCACCTGATTTGACAACATTGAAGCTGATCATGTTTTCAAACCTCTATCCATTGACCAACACAATGTATATAAACCTTGGAAGGGCACAATTTCTATGTGATCTCATCACAAGCACCACCATTGACATTTGTGCTCATATTTATCACATCATAAGAAAGACAGCAACCCAAACAGTAGCACAAGGGTGCCTTCCATTCTGTAGTCTTATTATGAAGTTCATTCTAAGAGAAGGTGTTACTCCTCCCTCAGTTGGGAACATGATCGCTCGTCCTCGACCGATTTCTATGTTCACTCTACAAGCCAACAGGAATCATTCATCCAAAACTCCAAAGAGTGCACATCTATCTCTGCTACCTCTTCTACTCCTGAGCCAGATTCACCTATCCATGCCATCCATACTTCACAGCAACCAAGCACTACATAACCACAGTATGCTTCTCAGCCTGACAAGTTGAAAATGTTCTTTGATAACCTCCACAAACATCTTAAGGAAGTGGAGAAGACCCTCAGTGATGGCCAGAGAAAGTAGTCAGAGAGATTGGCCGCTATGCAGGGCCAAATTGATGTCTTGGCAGCTCAAGTTGATGGCATTTTCACAAAATTGCAGCACTGACCCTTTGGCAATTCATGTCAAAAAGGGGGAGAACATTTAGGGCCAGCTCTTGAAGGGGAGTGCTCGTTTTGAGGGGGAGATTTCTTCATCATTTCTTTTTCATTTGATTTTCTGTATATAAAACTTTGATAACTCAAAATACTATGGTGGTAGTTGTTTATTTCAGCATATATAATAATATGATGGTATTCAGTTTCAGCACTTTATGTTTTGGTTTGTACCTATGTTGCTTATGTAAGCTTTAAGGGTTTGTTTATGCATGTCTGTAGGCCTTTGTGGTTTGTGCTATACTTTATGCAGCCTTTGTGCTTTGTTAAATTAGTACTTCTAACTAAATGTCTTGCATTTTCTTCTAAGTACTGTCACTCTTGTGCCCGTTGTAGGATTGTTCCTAGATGCACATACTTCATGTATTGTGCATTGGTTGAGTATTGGTTATTCAAGCAATTTACCTTGTGTTTATTGTCTTGAATGTCCGAATGTTCATTTCAAGTGTGAATAAGCATTGTGATCACTTGGCTATAGTGATTACCTGTTTTGGTCTTGCCATGATTTATTGCTTTATTCCATTGTGCATGATTGTATTGTGCTTACTCCATATGCATTACAAGTTTCTGTATACAATGAACTTATTGTGTTGTTGTGTTTCAGAAGTTACTTGTTCTTATGGTTCTAAAGCTTCGCAGATTCTAGAGTTAGGTGTGAGTGAGTTTTCCAACTGTTCTCAACTCACATATTAAGTCTAGAGTTTGTTTTAGGGTTTTGTCACGGAATAGCCAAAGGGGGAGATTGTAAGGTTGAAAATTATCAACCATCTTGTTGGCTTTATTCCGTGTCAATTTGCTTGTAATTTAAGCACTTAGTAACCCTGTATTTAGGTGAGATTATTATAAGGGTAGTGTGTGAGAAGTTGTGAAGAAAAGCTCAAGTATGTGCAAAGAAGCAGAGCTTCGCGGCTAGGACTCGCGGGTGGCTCGCGGCTGCAAGTCGCAAACTCCAGGCACATGAGATGCATGCAGGGAAGCTGAAGGGTCGCGCCAGCTGTCACACTACAGGACAAAAGTCCCAGGCTGGCCAGGCCGTTACGTCGCGACTTGATTTCGCGATTTGGACAAGCTGCGAGACCAAGCCGCTAATTTACCCTGTTTGGCAAAAATCTGTCTCTTCGTACTCTCATATCACCTCACTATATATAGACTCTTATACCCACTAAATGTAGAGAGCTTCCAGAGAGAATTTTTGTGAGAGAAAACCCTAGAGAAAAACAAGATTGCCTCATCCCCAATCTTCATCTAAGAAACTCTACAAATTCCTCTACTCTCTTCCTCTCCATTGTCATATCCTTGAGAGGTCTTTTACCAAATCCTTATCTCACCACACCAACGTTTGTGAGAAGATTTATTTGGTGCTGAGGGAAGCAGTTTGGAAGGAACCAATATACATTGGTTGATGCTATGGTCAAGTAGCAGAATCCGGAAGCTAAAGAAAAATAGGTTCGGCGTAACCTCTTGGAGCAAGAAGCTTGGAGGGCTTAGGTACCTGGGTAGATTAGGCTTAGGGTCTTTCTGCCATTTATGTATTCCAACTACATTCTTTAGTGAATTTTATCACCGCTTGAAGGGCGGCGGAGAGGTTTTACGCCGAGGATTTCGGTTTCCTCTTCGATAACAAATCGTTTGTTGTCCGTGTGTTTGCATCATTCTTCCCTTTATCTTTGCCTTATATTTACTGCTGTGGATGTGTTTATATTTAGCTTAGATTGTCTATCAATTTTGTTATTGGCTTATTATCATGTTCCGCACATTAATTGTTTGATATAAAGCTTGAATTTGTATTTTTATAATTTGAGATCTAAACGTTCAAGGGTGTTTCATACCCATATTAAACTTTCAAATTTTTTTTTATATACTTGCTCATATACATTAAACTCCTCCCGCATTACAATTGGAAATATTAAAAGTCAATAGTCCAATAGGGAAACTTTATATTTTATGTAATTTAGTTGAATACTCTTTAGATTTAATTCAATTAATTAATCAAAATAGTGGGTTCCAGTTAGATCAATAGGTAAAGTCTTTGATGGATATATAAGAGATTTGGGTTTCAATCCCTGCCTACACCAAAAATCAATTGGTGTCTTGGTCTAATAATAAAGAGCTATCATTACAAGCGGACGTTATAAATTAAAACTCTCTAAAAAAAAAATTAATCAAAATACATTTGGGGATTTTAAAAAAAGCATTGGTAGAAGTTAGACCTAGGGTCTGTTTGAATACTGCTTATTACTAAAAACTGAAAACAAAAAATACTGTAGCAGAATAATTTTTAAATGTATGAATAGTACTGTGAAACCTAATATTAAAGAAAATTTGCTAAAAGTTATACTTGCAAGTCTTGTGAACAGTACAATCCAAACTCATCCCTAGTGTAACATGACTCAAATATGCGGGAAAAAAGAAAAAAAAAGAAAAAAAAAAAAAACGATGAGGCAAAGACTTTCTTGGAAACCAAGAAAAAAAAAAAAACAAAAAAATAAGTGCATCGGTTGTAGTCAAACACGACCATATCATTGGGAATTAAGGATACTTGTTTTAGTTTGGTTAGACTGTTAGGATTGACCAGCAGAAATGAATCCCAATCAATCACACCATCAAAAGTCGCTTTTCTGGATTTAAAATTTCAGTCTTCTTGATTGAAAAGTTCAGTCAATATCAACCTGTAGTAGGTACTTTTTTATTATAATGGTTCCATTATTAGAGTGATAAACAAGAAAGTTTTTGAGAATGCTGAAGAACTTTCATAGCTTCACCAGGATTTTTTTTTTTTTTTTTTTTTTTTGAAAATAGCTATAAAAGTTAAACTATTTTATTTGAAACTATTTGGTATCTAAAATATATATATACAAGAAATTTGAAGAGTTTCTCTCCAAACTAGTTTGGAGAGAAACTTTGTTATTTTTAATGAATCTGTTAGACACGAGAGTGTCACCTTGGGAGACCGAGAATCAGCAGTTATGAATTATGGAGTGACTATAATTGGTTACAATAATTAATTATCAGTCAAAATTTTGAATTAACTTTATAGGTTTTTTTTTTTTTTCAAGAAGAAGAATTAACTTTATATGTTTTACAATGAATTATACAGGACACATTTTGATGTATCTATTCTTCTAAAAAAAAAAAAAAAACCCTAAAATCTATCTATTTATTTATAATATATTATAAAAGTTTTTTTAAAAAATATATTATAAAAGATGAATTTAGAAACCGATAAATACATGCTATGAGGATATGAAATTCTTTGCCAAAACTTATAACAAAACATGTGTGATCTTTTAGAGTGATGTAAACTTACAACCCCGCATGGCAAACAACAATTTGTACACATCAAAAATATTTGTCACATCAAAATGACTTTCCTTAAATGCTTCTCAATAAGTAAATTACCATTATACATATTTAACATTTGTAAAGTTTATTGCTTAAATAATTTTAAGAGTTAATGTGTCTCCTTAAATTACTCCCGAAAATACCTCTCATTTTTACGTTAATTGGGTTGTCACCTAATGCCTAGAAACTACTGTTTTAAATAAAATAAAAAAAGCAGTAAAACGTTGAATTTTTTTTTAAACTAAGAAAATACAATTACTCCTAAAAAAACAATGAAGGAAAAAATTCCAATAAAATTCATTATCATTACATTAATCTGACGACTACTTCATATAATTAGACGGATATTCCATCTTCTCAACAAAAAAGATTACTTGCAAAAAAAAAAAAAAATATATATATATATATAGGGGTAGAGAGTAATGGGAATAATGAGAGTTGAGTTTTAATTGAAGATTAAATGTGGGCTGGAGAGAATCAGGGGTAACAATTTATTTGAGAAGAAAGAGGACCAAATGGTTGAATTTTCCATTTTAAAAAAATGATGGAATAAAATGTCGACAAAGTTAATCATAAGGGNATTTTATTTGAAACTATTTGGTATCTAAAAATACTTGAGTTTCAAGTGCAATTTTACCTAGCAAAATCACGTTTTTTACACCCAATTTGTTATATATCAAAATAGTTTTAAATCTTGACTAACTAATAAAATAGTTTAAGAGATTTGATTATTTTGAAAAAAAATCCATTTCATCGTCTAAATACAAAGTTTCTGTTTGACATAATTAATTTTGTCAATTTATTTTACTATTTAACTTCTTTTGCTATTATTCATAGGCTTTATTACACTTTTAATATTATTCATGGATCCTACTGTACTATTTCAACTAACTTTTATTTTATATATAGTAATTTTAGTAAAAGGATTTCATTTTCAGCAAAATAAGCGAATCCCAAACAGACCAAAAGTAAGATATAATTTTGATTGTAAAAGTAAAATCCTATCAATTCACGAGGGCATCACTTTTATCTATTTTTTATGGAACAAAGTTTCTCTCCAAACTAATTGGGAGAGAAACCCTACAAACTTATCATATATATTTATATTGAGTGCAAATTTTAAAAATTTAACCGTTAGATTGCATGTTCTTATTACATCCTTAATGCTTACAAAATTTCAAAAAAAATTAAAGATCAATTGCAATGTCATCAAATAAATGTTATAATTTCAAGTTTTTGTAATCTAAAGTTTATAAAAAAAATAAGTTAATTGATCAAATAGTAAATAATATTTAATTTGAGCAAATTTGATATGCATGTTAAGAATATAAGGAACATGAAATTAAAGGTTAGATTTCAAAATTTACAAAAAAAAATATATATACAAGAAATTTGAAGAGTTTCTCTCCAAACTAGTTTGGAGAGAAACTTTGTTATTTTTAATGAATCTGTTAGACACGAGAGTGTCACCTTGGGAGACCGAGAATCAGCAGTTATGAATTATGGAGTGACTATAATTGGTTACAATAATTAATTATCAGTCAAAATTTTGAATTAACTTTATAGGTTTTTTTTTTTTTTCAAGAAGAAGAATTAACTTTATATGTTTTACAATGAATTATACAGGACACATTTTGATGTATCTATTCTTCTAAAAAAAAAAAAAAACCCTAAAATCTATCTATTTATTTATAATATATTATAAAAGTTTTTTTAAAAAATATATTATAAAAGATGGATTTAGAAACCGATAAATACATGCTATGAGGATATGAAATTCTTTGCCAAAACTTATAACAAACATGTGTGATCTTTTAGAGTGATGTAAACTTACAACCCCGCATGGCAAACAACAATTTGTACACATCAAAAATATTTGTCACATCAAAATGACTTTCCTTAAATGCTTCTCAATAAGTAAATTACCATTATACATATTTAACATTTGTAAAGTTTTTTTGCTTAAATAATTTTAAGAGTTAATGGGTCTCCTTAAATGGGGGAAGGGATTTTTTTTTTAAAGCGTTTCAACTTATGGCGTCTGCTCCTAATGATAACTCTTTATCATCAGACCGAGACACCAATCAATTTTTTGTGCAAGCAGTGATTGAATCTCATATCTCTTATACAACCATCAGAGACTTTACCAGTTGAGCTAACTAGAACCCACGAAAAAATGAAAATTAAGCAATGATGGAATCATTGTATAGGTGAGAACTTAAAATGGTAAATGGGAAAAAATAGGAAATAATTAAAATAAGAGTAAGAAAAGAAGAGTAATCTAGAGATACATAAGGAGAAAAACATAGAGAAAATTCTAATCAAATAATTACTCCTAAAAAACCAATGAAGGAAAAAAAACTTCCAAAAATATTTCCTTTCATAAATTATATTTTGTAAAGATGTGGTATAAAATCTATGTTTTACTCCTCCAATCTCAAGCCACGTTATTTTATTACGTATTTAAGAATAAGTACAATCATACTCAATCAATTCTAATGCTCATATATAAATTTAACCAAATTAGGAGTTTATTGAAATGTTATTAGGTATGGTAAGATGTATTAAATTTTAAGTAAAATGTTGATATGACAATCTCTTATTGAATGATGTAAAACATGAGTTTTACACCAAATTCTTACCAAACTCAAATGCTTCATTTCATTAGATAGACAGTCCAAAATTTACTTTAAAAAACTCTAAAATATATTTACTTACAGTTATATATATATATATATATACATACATACATGAGTTGAGTTTAAGTTACACCTAGTGTAACTCTAAGTAATGTTACATCATCCAATAACTTGTTATTAAATTCATATTTTGAAAATCTTACCGTTGAATTACATGTTCTATATGTTTTTAATGTGTATGTCAATTTTCATGCTAATCGGATGTTATTTACCATTTCATTCATAAACTCATTTTTTTATGTGTTATTTTAAACTACAAAAACTATAATTTAAATAATTAATTGATGACATGACTATTGATATTTAGGAACTGTTTGGATTTGCTGTTTCCATAACTCATAACTCTGTTTTCATTACTCATAACTCAAAATATGTGGATCCCACGAAAAAAAACTATGTTTGGATTTATTTCCAGTTTTTGTTTCCATCACTCAATTCTCTAATTTTTGAGTGATGAGTTATGGAAACTGAAAACACATTTTAAGTTTTTTCAGTTTCCAAAACTCAGTTTTTAATGGCATTTTGGTAATTAAACACGCACTAAGGGACCACTTAGTCTTGTCAAGTCAGACATACCTTCTCTCTCCCACTGGTTACTCTCTCTTTTCTTTTCTTTTTTTCTTTCTTTCTCCGTTTTTCTTTCTTTTTGTCTCTCTTCTTTCTTTGTTCTTTAGCTCAGTTCGTTCTTTCTTTCCTTTTCTTTTCTTCCTTTTCGCCTTTCTCATCTCAGTTCATTCTTTTTTTTTTCCCCTTCTTTTTCGCCTTTCCCATCTCAGTTCGTTCTTTCTTTTTTCTTTTCTTTTTTTTCTTCCTTTTCGCCTTTCTCATCTCAGACCCATAAAAAAAAAAAATCAACGATTGGGGCAACGAATTGGTTGTTGTGGGTTTGTGAATTTTCTGGGTGCTTCAAGGATGCTAATGAATTTTTTGGGTTTGTGCTTCAAGTTCAGAATTGAAGTGGTCGTTGTGTTTATTGGGGTTTGAAGGGAGAAAAAAAAAAGAAAAAAAAAAGAAGGAATGCTTGAGTTGAAGTCTTTGGTTTTGGGAGAATATTGGGGGCTAAAGGGAAAAGGAAATGAACAGTGAGTGATATGAAATGATGAAATGGTGTGAGACGGGTAGGCTAACAGGAATGCCTGACATGGTGCTCAGGTATGGTCCCATAAAAAGTAGAAAAAATTGAGTGATGATAAGCTAAAAACATGTGCCAAATGGGTGGGGTTGGGGAAATTGGGGTATTTTAAGTGTGAGTGATGAGTGACGAAAATTGAGTGAAGAGTAATGAGTAATTAAAAAAAAAAAACCAAACAGGGCCTTAATCACCTTGAAATTTCGCAGGCATAGAGAATATATAAAGATAATGTAATCAATCGATGAATTTATCAAAATTAACAATCTATTAAAAAATATTGAGTAGTGTAACATTACTTAGAATTACGCTAAGTATAATTTGAACTCAACCAAATATCTATATATATATATACACACACACACACATCACTTAATAACTTATTATTGAATTCATATTTCGAAAATTCAATTATTTAATTACATGTTCTATATGTTCTTAATGTACATGCCAAATTTTATGCCAATCATATGTAATTTACCATTCGATTTATAAACTAAAATTTTATGTATTATGTCAAATTACAAAAACTTGAATTTAAACAATTGATTGATGACATAGTTATTGATCTTTAATCACCTTGAAATTTTGCAAACATGAAGAATATACAAAGATAATGTCATCTAACATGAAATTTTGCAAAATTTACATTAAATTAAAAACTATTGATTGGTATAACATTGCTTAAAGTTACACCAGGTGTAACTTTAAGCAATGTCATGCTCCGTTAGATGAGGTGCAGCTGATGGGGCTAAGTAACTTTAAGCAATGTAATGCTCGATTAAATGAGGTTGCAGCCGATAGGGCTAAGTTTCATCTTTCAACGATCGAATGATAGGCATGTGGCACGTGTAAGGGGGATGAGTTACTCCTATAGACCAATTAACGGATTTCAATATAATTTATAGCTTTGATTTCTTTACTCCTTTTTCTGTCTTTTTGAATTCCACTTATTTCACTATTAAACTACTCTATTTTTATTGTCCAATTAATGAATTTGGGTAGTGAGTGATATGAAATGATGAAATGGTGTGAGACGGGTAGGCTAACAGGAATGCCTGACATGGTGCTCAGGTATGGTCCCATAAAAAGTAGAAAAAATTGAGTGATGATAAGCTAAAAACATGTGCCAAATGGGTGGGGTTGGGGAAATTGGGGTATTTTAAGTGTGAGTGATGAGTGACGAAAATTGAGTGAAGAGTAATGAGTAATTAAAAAAAAAAAAAAACCAAACAGGGCCTTAATCACCTTGAAATTTCGCAGGCATAGAGAATATATAAAGATAATGTAATCAATTGATGAATTTATCAAAATTAACAATCTATTAAAAAATATTGAGTAGTGTAACATTATTTAGAATTACGCTAAGTATAATTTGAACTCAACCAAATATCTATATATATATATATACACACACACAGATCACTTAATAACTTATTATTGAATTCATATTTCGAAAATTCAATTATTCAATTACATGTTCTATATGTTCTTAATGTACATGCCAAATTTTATGCCAATCATATGTAATTTACCATTCGATTTATAAACTAAAATTTTATGTATTATGTCAAATTACAAAAACTTGAATTTAAACAATTGATTGATGACATAGTTATTGATCTTTAATCACCTTGAAATTTTGCAAACATGAAGAATATACAAAGATAATGTCATCTAACAGTGAATTTGTCAAAATTTACATCAAATTAAAAACTATTGATTGGTATAACATTGCTTAAAGTTACACTAGGTGTAACTTTAAGCAATGTCATGCTCCGTTAGATGAGGTGCAGCTGATGGGGCTAAGTAACTTTAAGCAATGTAATGCTCGATTAAATGAGGTTGCAGCCGATAGGGCTAAGTTTCATCTTTCAACGATCGAATGATAGGCATGTGGCACGTGTAAGGGGGATGAGTTACTCCTATAGACCAATTAACGGATTTCAATATAATTTATAGCTTTGATTTCTTTACTCCTTTTTCTGTCTTTTTGAATTCCACTTATTTCACTATTAAACTACTCTATTTTTATTGTCCAATTAATGAATTTGGGAATTTTAAGAGTTTTATATTCATTTCTAAACTAACGTTTAGATAGATGGATTTGTCTTTTCATTTCTTAATCAATCTTCCATGATATATAAGAATCACAAAAATGGTCTTCCCCCTCTCTATAATGCATTTTCCTATGACCAACCCCTCAGTTACACCATGAAATGCACGTGTCTTGCTAGGTCTCTCTCTCTCCCTTTTTTTTTAATTATAAATTTTTTATTATCTTTATAGAGAGTTGTATTTGGAAATATTAATCAAAATGTACTAATACTGTATTTGCAACACCATAAATTTATGCTAAATTTTATGTCAAAATAATAATTAGTCTTTGTTAAATAAATGCTAGCCATTTTTTTTTTAATATCTTTTAAGATTAAAGCTTTTCTTTGGGTTATGATGTTTTTTTGTTCATTGCCTTCAACTTTCAATTAACACTCTTATAAAATCTGCCCCTTTATTATCTTATTAAAAAAAAATCATTCAAAATTACAAACAGTTCAAAAAACCAAAAGAAAAAGAAGGCCTCTAACTCTATTAAGCATGAAGTAGTGCTCCAAACATGACATAAACAAAATATGTGTTAAGAGTTAAGACACATTTTAATAATACAAATAGTCTCCTCGCGGCCCATGCCATGCACAAGCTCAAATACTTATATATATATATATATATATATTTTTTTTTTTTTAAAACACCCTCACAAAATATGATTATCTCACCAAAGAAACATGCAAACTACAAATTGAAAGAATGGAAAATTTTGAATTAAATTCAAAATAAATTAAATAAAAAACTTCAAATTTTAATATTCAATTCGGCTTGATTTGACTCACTTAAAGCTGTGCTAAAAGATAATCACAAAACCACTGGGATTTCACCTAAGCTTTTAGTTTACCCTGTTTTATTATTGTATTCAAAACTCGATGTAGTGAGTGAGGACTACAAATGGGCCTTTTCTTGATTATTCAAAGTGCAATGATCACCACTAGTAAACCAAAATGCCCTTTTATGAATTTGGTTCAGATCAAGTAATCAATTTCTATGAAATATTAGTATATTCTTCTTGTTTAAAACACATAAAAATATCACAATTTTTTTGAAAATTAACCAGGTTAATTCTACATCTCATTATTTGAACTAAAGTTACTGTGCACTTTGGATGATTAAAAAGAAGTGTTACGTTCATAATATTTTCATAATATTTTTACAATAAAATAATATATGGTAAGTTGTTACTGGTTCAAATTTGAAGTCACAATTTAAATTATTTTTTTGCTCATCCATAACAACCAATAACAATTTACCACTTAAAATTTATTATGAAAATGTCGTGAAAATAGCATGCACGTTAGATTTCTCTTATATTATACTCCTATCTTATTACTTAAAAGATAATTGTTGCCTAAAGGGTGATCTCAAAGTTGCAGAATGGAATCTCTTATCTCTTATATAAAGAAGAATAGTACATGCCTACGTGCCCTTTATAGATTATAGTACATAGATATTTACAACTTTCATATATAATAAATCTTCAAATGACAAAGTAGGAAAGAGTGTGACAATTATTTTTTGGGGGTTGGGGAAAAGAACAAAAACAACGTGACTTGTTTAGAGGTTCTCATGAAAGGATGCCGTTCAAAGTTTACTGCCTTCACAAAATTCATATAGATGAGACGAAAAGCTCATAGGAATTTGTCAGTTGTCTTGATATATAATTGAGAGATTGATATTTGCTATCATCATTTGAAAACAGGCTTCTTAATTACCATTCATCTTTTTGTGCCATTTATCCACATTCTATCTTTAATTTTTGTGGCTCAGGCTATATTTGGGAAAGGAAATGAAGTACTACACCTTTTCTTTTTTTTTTTCTTTTTTTGTTAATAACGAACAAAATCCAAAATTGTTGTGTCCGTTTATTAATGGAACAGGCTTGGGCCGTATAATGTGGACAAGTGTTTAATATTTAGTATGTGATCTCATTTTATTGGGTCCAGTATATGTGGAGGTATATTATGCATCGTGTACATGAGTGTTGCCTCTTACATAAATATTTAGGGAGAACAATTTATTAAGCTGAAACTGAAAACTTTTTACTGAAAATATTATAGATAAATGTAAAAACTAGTTGAAATAGTATAGTGAGATCCGTGAATAGTGTTAGAGATATATATTAAACATATATTAGCCCAATATAGTAGGCCCAAGCCCATTCCTGCTTGTACTAGTAGTCTAGGGTTTAGTTGCCTATATATACTCATATTAGGGTTCATTATAACACAGGTTTTGTACTACACTCTTATACAATAAAGATGTAGCCCTTAAGGGATTCCTCTGTGGATGTAGGCCGTCAAGGCTGAACCACGTAACCCTCGTGTTCTTGATATTCCTATTTTATGCTTCCTCTTCCGCATCCACTCTAGCATACACAACATGGTATAACACATTGTGTTTGATAATATTGTCCATTTAACATGGTATCAGAGCTAATATTCAACATGGTATCAGAGCTAATATTGTTAACATGGTATCAGAGCCAAACTTCATTTTTAGTATCAAACAAACATCTCTACACAGCAAAGAAGATTCATACATGCATAGCACAGATTCACAATGCCCCCGCTTAGCTTCAAATCCAGACCCCACGGCATCATGTAGCCGCCATGACCCACTGCTGTGTCTAGATCCTCAAGCCCAAGCAATCTGTGCCTCTCCTTATCAGATCTGTGCAAATCAAGACTTTGCCTGAAGAAATCAACCCCACATACGTGCTCCACGGCCTATCGTGTGGAAAACCTAGAAATCCGGTCACCAGAAGCCCTGCCACGCGCCTCCACGCGCCGTAGTTGACTCCGAAACTCTCCCATGCGCTGCCTCAGATTCCTGAATTTTAGATCGTCTTCTTGGTACACGCGCCGCCCCTACGGCCTCCTCGTCGACCGCTCTACAGAACCTGAAATTTCGGTAGCCATTTGACCCTGAATGCGCCCTCACGTGCCTCTAGGATTTCGGGCTTCTCCTCCACGTGCCGGTGAACATCACACGCTTTGCCACGCGTCGGAAACTGATGCTGATGTCATCTGACGTCATCACTCCACGTCAGCAGCCACGCAGCACGTCCACATCAGCCCTAATCCAAGTCAGCACCACGTCATCAGGATGAGTCAGCGTCTCTGCAGCTTGATCCGTGACCCTACCCGAAAAACCCGAACCGACCTGGTCCATGTAGCCGTTGACTTTGACCCTGATCTGTTGATTTTGACCAGTTGACTTTGACTTTTTGCGTTGACCTTTGACCAAAAGTCAAAATTTCTGAAATGGCCTATCCTGCTCAGTTTTTCGTGTAGATTCCAATTTTGGACTCCGTTTCTTCATTTGAAACTCCTAAATTGGTCAATTGGCACATTCTTCATTTTGGTTTCTTCAAAGGCATTCTTCAAGGCATCTCCAAGTGATCTTTTCATACTTATCCAACCTCAAGTCTTTATCGAGCTTCCACCTTGAGTTTGAGGGAGGGTGTTAGAGATATATATTAAACATATATTAGCCCAATGTAGTAGGCTCAAGCTCATTCCTGCTTGTACTAGTAGTCTAGGGTTTAGTCGCATATATATACTCATGTTAGGGTTCATTGTAACACAGGTTTTGTACTACACTCTTATACAATAAAGATGTAGGCCTTAAGGGATTCCTCCGTGGATGTAGGCCATCAAGGCTGAACCACGTAACTCTCGTGTTCTTGATGTTCCTATTCTATGCTTCCTCTTCCGCATCCACTCTAACATACACAACATGGTATAACACATTATGTTTGATAATATTGTCCATTTAACATGGTATCAGAGTACTAAAAATGCCAACACAACCACTCTAGCATACACAACAAATAGTACTAAAAATGAAGTGGAGTCATGAATAGTAGTAAAAATAAACTAAATAGTAAAATAAGCTGACTTTAAGCCCTAATCCCAACACAACCTTAGTGTGTGTTTGAGATGAGCTAAAATTTTCAACTTATCTCTACTTTCATCTTACTTTTGTTACGTTTCATGAGTCTAACTGCATTATTTGATATTATTTATAAATCCCACTATACTATTCAACTTATTTTTTAATATTTTTTTTTATACTTTCAGCAAAATATTTTCAGTTTAAGACTTTAAGTTACATAAGCTATTCTAAATGAATACTTAGTAACTTGCTTCAAAAAAATTGGATACATCCACCTCAATGCATGTTATTCGCAATTTTACAATGTCATATATTTTGCCAATGACAATAATCAAGCATTTGTTTTATTTAGTTTTTGCACATTTTTATAATCTTTTCCTTTTTCTTGAGCAATATTTTACTTGAGTTTATTTTTTAGTCCAATAAACTGATGAAAGTAAACTCTCCCAACCGAGCATGTACCTCATGGATTCATTGAATTGTGATTGTAATATGAATATTTGATGATATCTTATTATTGATGTGTATGCTTTACTATCAATGCTACTTTTTCATGGTTTTAAAAAACAAATTGACTCATTGAAAAACAAACAAACAAACAAATTGACCAGCAGCTTGATTGAATTAATCGAGAATTAATGTCTAGATTGATCCAATACTAAAAACCAACCACTGTAAAAATTGTTCCAAAATCGATAAAAACCAATGAAAAACAGTCAAGCCCAAGGATCAAAACCAATTAATCCCAAGAATCTATGGTTATGTTTGATAACAGTTTTTGTTTTCTATTTTCAAAAACTTGTTTTTGGGAATTTTAAAAAAAAAAAAATTCTTGTATTTTTGAAATTGAAAATATGTTTGGTTAGTTGAAATTAAAAATGTAGTTTTTTGAAAAAAAGAAAAAAAAAAATACTAAAATATATTATTACTAGGATTTGAACTCTAATGCTAACTCACTAAATGAGACAAATTCACTAAATTAAACGCATATTTTCATTCACTTTTGAAAATTAGAAATTGGAAACAGCCTTTTGCATGTTTTTAGTTTCCTTCACAAATTGAGTTTTGAGAACAGTTTTTGTTTTCTGTCCATTTTGAGATGCCAAACAAGTTTTTTAGTCTCAAAAATAAAAAATTATTTTTGAAAATAGAAAATAATGGGAAAAAACAGTTACTAAACATACCCTAAAATGGTCTTGACCAAATTTTTTTTTTTTTTTTGTTTGTTGCTTAAGAAAAACCACATGCATTATTATTATAATTATTGATAAAAAAGAACTAAACTATTTATCTAATTTTAGAATCACAAGCTCGACAAAAGTTAATATATTCAATTAATTCTTAAAATACTTGAATGAATGTGCTATTTATAAAGGAAGAATTATAGCACTTTTCCTCGTTATTTCGAAATGAGACTTATAATTTTTTTTTTAGTGAATAAACAATTTAGAATACTTTTTTTTTTCCTCAAAAAAAGAAAAAAGAAAAGAATATATATATTTTAAAGATCCTCTCATTTTTTTTTCAAGGTGAGACTTGACATCACCATGATTTAACTTATAGTTGAATCCGATCTAATTTTTAAACCTTAAACCTCTCACTTTTTTGATTCTTTTAACTATTTTTTTTAATTTTTATAAAAAAATTGGTTTTTTTTGGGGGGGGGGGGGGTGGGGGGTGTAATGGTGGGGGGCATCCAATTATTTCATTTTGAATCGCATCATACTCCTCCAAGTTTACATGGACAATCTTATTATCAATGAATGGTTAATGTAGGTAAATTTAGACACTAATGTATTGTAAGCTCATACAACACTAAGTAACTCACTTAAGAGAAAGTATCTTATGACACTATCTTATACAACACTCTCCTCACGACCGTGTTGACCTATGAGACTCATATATTACGAGGGGAAGCTATATAAACCGATTTTCAAAATACAATTTCCCACATTAGTTTGATTAGGTGTGACGAACGTGAGTCCCACTCAACCACAAAAAATCATGAAAATGGTGGCATTTGTGTTAGTTCTTAGTACTAGGACTTACAACCTGTTTGCTTGTCTTTCAATTTTCAACAATCTTATTATGTACTTCATATGTTATTCAATGCACAAACCCACATGCATAAACGGGAAATTTAAGAATGATTTCACTCAATCATGAAAGTGAAGCTATAACCAACGAGACCAACTTTGTTTGTTTGCTAGAAAAGTTCCTTTGTCTAATCATCCTAGCTGACTATCGTGCACATGAAAATCATGTTACACACACACACACACACACACAGACTTATTATTTTGGTTTTCATTGTCCAGATAAAGATTAGAATCTTCACAAAAAAAGAAAAAGAAAAAAGAAAGATTAGAATGTCCAGCTTCTAGGCATTATGAAGTTGGGCTCTGAGAATAAAATCCAAGCCCAATAAGGTAAGCTTAGCCTACCAAGACCAAAGGCTGAAAGTGTGTTTGAACTAAAAAGCAAACCCAGTTCACACTCAGGTTTAGCTCCGGCCCGGCCCATATATCATTCTTTCCCGAATTTCACTTGCATCAATTAAACTACTACTCCAAAGCGCCGTTTTCTGGGTTTGGATCTTCCTCAAGCTTTTCAGAAGAAAAAAGAAAAGAAAAGAATTTTTATGCCCAAAAAAAGGTCAGTTTTTTTTTCCTCTTTTTATTTTTGTATTTGAAGAAATTATATGAATAATCTTGGCAACTAGTTCTTTGTTTAATGCTTGGGTTTTCAATATTTTGTACTGAAATTGAACACGCTCACCACCTGTTTGATGAAAGTCCTGAGTGGGTTCCGTTTTGATATAAATCAGTGCTAATAAGAAAATTAAGATTAATTGTTTTGTGTGTCATGTATATGGTGCATTTGTAACTATTGGTTAGAGTTGGAAGAGCTATTGTTGAGAAATTTCACATGTATATGGAAGCTTTTTTTATACATATATAAATTATCCAAAAGGTGTGTTTATGTTTTCATGGGAAAATCACTCAAAACAATTCTCTGTTATCTTGCAGGTTTGCAACTTTTGGTGCTTTATTTTTGCTAGAAGTTCCACTCAATCTCTGAAGAGTATGTATTAATGTCAACCATTCCCTTGGTTATCCTGTCAGCCTCACCCACAGACAGCCAGACTCACAGACTTACCCTCTCATCTCTCTCTCTCTCTTTCTCACAGTCTCTACAAATCTGCATCTTAGGTAAGGGTTTTACAATTTTGCACTTAGGTTTTATTTATTGTTGGGGTGTGGTTTAAAACTTCTAACAATTTTGTTAGTATATGAATGTTGTGATTTTTTATTTGCTAAGTTTTTATCATAACTTATTTAAGATATTTTTCTAAATATTGTGAATATTTATTTAGTTTTGTTAGTGTAAATATTGTGATTATTTATTTGTTAGGTTTTCATCATAACTTATTTAAGATATTTATTTCGTATTGTTAAGTTTTTATCATGACCTTTGAAGGATTTAAAATTTTGTATTGGGTATGAAATGGATAGCATTGCTAGGTTTTTTTATCATAACTTATTTGAGAATATATATTTTTTTTAAGATTTGAATGGGTTTTGAAAGTTATGTCATTAGAATGATTTAGAATTTGTAATGGGTATGAAATGGATAATGAGTGTTTTTATATGTGATGTGGAATGAATATATGCAAATTTGCTTGAGGGGTTGGGACATAATGTCATAACCATACTATATGTTGTAACCGGGTGTTGATTGCATTTAATACGTAATGTTTGTACTTTGACCAGATAAAATGTTTTGTTGTTGACATTGAATGAAAGTGTTATATTTGTCGCTAACATATTACACTTGACTTTAATAGGTTGACAATGACTGTAATTGATATAAATCTGTACTACGGTGGAGAGCTTTGCAATGATGATGAGAATGAGGGATTGCCATTTAAAGGGCGGGGTATCAAGTGCTATTATATTCAGATACATCGTAGGTTGAAGACCCTGAATGATTTGAAGAGGATAATTATGGAACAATTGCGTGTGAACCCTGTTTTGCATGACATTAAAATTATTTTTCGTTCTCCACATGAAATCTTCCATCAACACATTAATTACAGGTATATGGTGATGGAAGAAGACAAACATGTGAAGATCATGTTTGATAGGATGGAGAAAATGGCCCAAATAAATGCTATTGAGTTGTACATAAGTGCAGAGCCACATGCAGAAGTTGGCGGTGAGGAAATGCAACAAACAACTACAAATCTACAGTTTATACTCCTAGATGATCGAAGCACCACATTGGAAGGCTATACACCCCCATGTGAAGAGATGCCAACACCGATTGAGAAGGAAGGCAGCCATAGATATCGAGGTAAATTTTGTAAACCTCGAGATGAATCTTTTACACATCTAGAGGAGGAAGACGAAGAAGATGTTAATCAAAGTGCCATTAATGGTGAAGATCTTGATAATAGAGATGAGTATGAAGAGACAATTAAGCGAGATGACTTTGACGAAGATGTTGATGACCATGAAATTGCTGCCAATCTTAATGCTGATGATATATTTGATTGTGATGAAAATGATGTTGACGATGATATTGGTGTCTAGCATGTTACAAACACAATCTCTGCCTACACACCTCCTACCCCATCATTCTATGCAAATACTTGGAAAAATATGGTTGATCTTTCAAATGTTGAGATACCATTTGCTTCTACTTGGCAAGAGGGGATGAATTTTGGTAAAGGGTTGATTTTTGCCAACAAAGAGGCGGTGAAGCGCGCATTAACAATTTACAATGCTAAGGAAAACAAACAATTTTTAATCAGTAGGTCCACCAAGGTGAAGTTGTGTGTGAAATGGAGGATAAGTCATGCAAATGGTACGTCGGGGCATTCATGAAGCCTAAACTTCATGGACTATGAGCGGTCGCAGTTTATGTGGGTCCTCACACTTGTATATCCCTCGAGTTGCCAAAAGATGGTAGAATGATGGATTCTAATTTTGTTACATTAGAACTTCTTCCGATTTTACTCAAGAAACACATTACCACAGTTCATGATCTTAGAACTAACATGAGCATGAAGTTTGGCCATGAACTTTCTTACTCTAAGGTATGAGATGCAAAATAAAAGGCTATTGCGAAGATATTTGGGGATTGGGAAAAGTCTTACCAAAAGTTGCAAAAGTTATTATTAGCATACATTGATCAAGACCCGGGTACCCGATTTTTCTATCATACCACACCTGGGAGCGTAGCAGGTACTAATTTATTGCACTATGTATTTTGGGCTTTCACTCCATGCATTGATGGATTCAAATATTGCAAGCCAGTGATCAGTATTGATGGGACCCATTTGTATGGTAAATATCAAGGAAAGTTGTTGATTGCAATGGCAACCGATGCTAATAACAAGGTATTTCCTATTGCCTTTGTCGTTGTGGATATTGAGTCAGAGTCCAGTTAGAGGTGGTTTTTTTAGAATGCTTCAGGGAGACGATAGGGGGTGTGATACCTGATGAGGGAATTTGTATAATTTCTGACCAACATGAGGGTATCAAAAATGCTATTGCAACCTGGCCTAAGGATGAAAATGGAAGATTAAGGGTATTTCACCGATATTGCCTTAGACATATCACTAGTAACTTTAACACACATTTTCAGGACCGGATTCTAAAGTCATTGGCCTTCAAAGCGGGATATGCTATTCAGGAAGCAAAATTCAATAACATAATGGACTCAATTAAGAATGCTGAGATTGAAGCCATTAAGAAGGAGTTGACCATTGGTGTTAATGGAGGCGATCTCAAACCCTATAAGCCACACACATATCTAATGAGTGAGCCTGTGGACATGTGGACCCAGTCACATGATGGTGGAAAACGTTATGGGGCAATGACAACCAATATATCTAAGTGCTTCAATGGGGTTCTAGAAGGTGCACGTGGTTTGCCCATAGCAGCAATTGTTGAGTTCATTTGGTCCAAACTTGTCGCATATTTCCATGATCGGCACAAAGATATTACTCATGATCTCTTGGAGGGTAAGAGGTGGAGTAAATATGCCATGTCCATTTATGACACAAATAAGCTCAAAGCCGCACAACATCATGTGAGGGAATTTAACAATCAGGATGATATATATCAAGTATTTATATCATACAATGACCATAGCACTGGAGGGGAACACAGTTATGAAATTCGGTTAATGGATAAAATGTGTGGGTGTGGGGAATGGCAAAACATTAAGATCTCTTGTTCACATGTAATTAAAGTCTGTGAGTTGCTACACATTGATCCGACCAAATATATTGACCCATGCTATAGTTTGGCGAATGCCATTAAAAGCTATTCCCATGGATTTACGGTGCCTAAGTCAGAGTCATTATGGAGGGATGTTGACGGCTTAATGTGGGTGCCTAACCTAGCATTGTTGCGGGACAAAGGTTGACCAGTGAAATCAAGAATAAGGAATGAGATGGATGGGGTCAAGCGAAAACTGGGAAGCCGGAGGAAGGAGTCGGATTTGAGGGAGAATCAACCCAAGCAAAGATGTGGATTGTGTCATGAAGAAGGGCATAACCGAAGAAAATGTTTGGATTCTTGTGGCGCTTCGACAAGCGGTCATGTTCCAAACTAGGTACATGATGCTTCAATAATGTGCGGATTGTTTAAATTAATTTAGTTGCTTCTATGTTTAACTGATATTTACTATTTTGTCTCCTAACGATGTTATTTTATATTTTTCAGGCATGCGGTGATGTTCCATGACTGGCGTTTTAGTTGTACATTGTATTACTGTTGACTATGTTACTTATTAATATTGACTACGTTGTATCGGAACAATTTTTTTTTATTTTTTATATTTTTTTAATGCTGAATGTACTTGTAATTTCACTTTTCTCTCTCCACTGTACTTATTTCAAGTTTGTGATAGGAGCAGTAAGATTTATGATGAGAATTAAAATTATGCATTGTTGGATTAGATGGATCTTCCTCAGCTTCTTCAGAAGACAAAAATAAGAATTTTTATACCCAAAAAAAGGTCAGCTTTTTTTCCCTTTTTTTTTTTTTTTTTTTTTTTTAAAAAAAAAAAAAAAAATTAAGATTAATTGTTGTGTGTGTCATGTATGTGTATAAACTAAAAGATGGTGCATTTGTAACTAATGCGTAGAGTTGGTAGAGCTATTGTTGAGAAATTTCACATGAATTTGGAAGCTTTTTTTAACATATGTATAATATCCAAAAGGTGTGTTTATGGCTTCTTGGGAAAATCACTTAAAACAATTCTCTGCGGCGTTACTTTCTAGGTTCAGAACTCACCCAATTTCTACTGAAAATGTTCAATTTTTTTTTTCTTATTATCTTGTTCTTTAATATTTAGTACTTCGAAATCTTGCAAGCATGCAACTTTTAGTGCTTTATTTTGCTAGAAGTTCCATTCAATCTCTGAAGAGAATGTTGGGTTTGAGAGTATGTATTAATGTCAACCATTCACTTTGTGGTTATTTGGGATTTGTTCTAAAATAGAGGTTGCTTTCTTTTTATTGAATGACTTAATATTCCTTGAGACTTGAATTTTGTTTCTCCGATTGATTAAATATAACCCATATGAGGAATAGCAAGATGTCAGTAGTCATGAATGAGGAATAGGTAAGCAATTGATTGATTTCCAAGTTCTTTTGTTACGTTCTCATTCCTTGCAAGATTGAAGTGATCCTCTTAGTTATATATTTTTTTTTCTGGGTTTTCCATAACTATGACATTGGTTGTATCATTTAACCTCAGTTATTTGTACTCTGAACAAAGGATCTCTCTCAGTAGAACATCTTGAGCAGGGATTTCTGCAATAACTTGGTCAAAAGATGTGATTTTTTTGTTGAAGAAACATATTTGGTACCTATTTATATGAATTTTATTGCAGTTTCTACATGTCTTCTTTTTTTTTGATAAATAACGGAATTGTATTAATCAAAAAGTCCAAGTACACTGGGGGTGTACAAGGAAAACAATACATCAAACAGAAAAATTACAAAGATCCAGCATTTCTAAAAAATTAGAACAAGAGAAGAGATTAAAGGAAGAACTCCACTCTAGCAAGGTGTGAAGAAGAAGAGATTTAATTTCTGGAATAGACCGTTCCTTTCCTTCGAAACATCTTGAGTTCCGTTCTCGCCAAATACACCATAGGACACAGTGAGGGACAGCCCTCCATAAATCAATGCTCCGACACCCACCAAATGAACCTTGCCAACTCGAAAATAAATCTAAGACACCACGCGGCATAACCCATTGAAGACCAAATAGAGCCGACACCATAGACCATAGTTCATAAGCAATAGGACAATGAAGAAGAAGATGATTCACCGATTCCCCACTCTTTTTACACATATAGCACCAATCTACAACGGCTACACCCTTATACCATAAATTTTCAGTAGTCAAAATCTTACCTAAGGAGGCAGGCCAAGAGAAGAAAGCAACCTTAGTAGGGACCTTTGACCGCCACACAGGCTTCCAAGGGAAAGAAATGTCTAGAGTAGAGGAAAGAGAGAGATAGTACTCACTCACTTTAAAATTCTTATTCCCAGTTGGTTTCCACAAAGTTTGTCCTGACCTTCACCATTAAGGGGCATTGAATTGATAAGATCAAGAAAAGTGTAAAAATGCTCTGTTTCCCAATCTTGGGGAGCTCTAGAAAAAAGAAGATCCCAGTGAAGCCTATGGTTAGGAAAGGACATAACATCTGCAATAGAAGACTCCTTATTACAACTAATATTATAGAGTTCCGGAAAAGCCTCCCGGAGGGTGCAACTCCCATACCACACATGATGCCAAAATTTAAGTCTATCACCAACACCAACCTCAAATTGAATGGATTTTGAAAAGGTTGGCCAGCCTTGTCTTATGGTTCTCCAAAGACTAACACCATAAGGATTAGAGACTTCTTTTGTACACCAACCTCCCCAGTCATTCCCATATTTAGCCTCAATAACCCGCCTCCAAAGATGGGTTGTCTCTTATCTCCACAACCATTTCCCCAACAAAGCTTGATTGAAGGTTCTCAAATTTTTAATACCCAAACCACCATACTGCAGTGGAGAACAAACCTGGGCCCAATTTACTAGTCGGAATTTAGGAGACTCATCTATCCCACCCCAAAGAAAATTTCTTTGTAGCCTCTCAATACGAATAGCAATATCCGCAGGAATATGAAAGAGAGATAGGAAATAAGTTGGCAAACTTGAGAGAGTGCTTTTGATTAAGGTAATCTTACCACCTTTTGATAGGTATAATCGCTTCCAACTCGTTAATCTTCGCTCCATTCTTTCTAAGATAGAGTTCCAAATCGCCCTGTCCTTGAATTTAGCACCCAATGGCAGTCCCAAGTAAGTCATTGGCAAAGATGACTGTCTACAACCCAGCAAAGCCACAAGCTCCCCCATATTAGTCACCTCTCTAATTGGGACTAATTCTGACTTAGCCAGGTTAATATGCAACCCTGACACCGCCTCAAAAGAGACTAAAATTTCCCGCAAATATTCAATCTGACTTGCTGTAGCATCACAGAAAATTAAAGTGTCATCCGCAAAGAGAAGATGGGTCACCATGAGGGGAATATTAGATCTGGTATCAACAGTGAAACCTGAAATGTGTCTAGCCAGAACAGCACCATCCAACAGACGGATTAATGCCTCCATAACAATAGCAAATAAGAGTGGGGAGAGAGGATCTCCTTGGCGCAGCCCCCTAGAGCTCCCAAAGAAATCCTTAAGGGAGCCATTTATCAAGATCGAAAATTTCACTGTGGAAATACAGAACAAAATCCACTTTCTCCATTTCTCAGAGAATCCACAACGCTGCAACATATACATAAGAAAATCCCAGCTGACATGATCAAAAACTTTTTCCACATCCAACTTACATAAAACCCCAGGTATCCTTGCCTTGAGCCTATTATCCAAACACTCATTAGCAATTAAGATAGAATCTAGGATTTGTCTATCCAGAACAAAAGCATTTTGAGACTCAGAGATAATTCCAGTAATCACCCTTCTCAGCCTATTAGCCAGCAATTTGGAAATGACTTTATAAATGCTACCCACTAGACTAATAGGTCTAAAATCTCTCACACTGACAGGATCAACTTTCTTTGGAATTAGAGCAATAAAAGTCGCATTAAGACTTTTCTCAAAGACAGCTTGTGAATGGAAGTTGGCAAGAATCTCCATAATTTCAAGTTTTAGAAAGTCCCAACAAGCCTTAAAGAAAGCCATTGAAAAACCATCTGGTCTTGGAGATTTATCGCCATTACAACCTTGGACTACACCATATACCTCCTCTTCCTCAAAAGGTCTTTCTAACCAGGCAGCTTCCTCTTCAGAAATCATAGAGAATTCCACTTCATCAAGCACAGGTCTTTGGCCCTCATTTTCAAAGTACAATTGTTTGAAGAAGTGAGAGATGCAAGCTGCTATTGAATTAGGATCCGAATTCAATTCGCCTTCCACCATCAGATTGTCTATATTATTAAATCTTCTGTGAGAGTTTGCTGTTCTATGAAAGAATTTAGTATTTCTATCCCCCTCTCGGATCCAAAGGGCCCTAGATTTCTGCCTCCAACATATTTCAACCATAAGAGTTACCTTTTCAAGTTCAATGCGAAGCTGTTCTTTTTCCAAAGTCTCATCATATGATAGAGGACGAGTATCTTCCAGCAAGTCAAATGTTTCAAGGTTCTTCCATAACTTGTTCATCTTATCCTCCACATTGCCAAATTCTTCTACATTCCATTTCTTTAAGTCTAGCTTCAAAGCTTTCAATTTGCTTGCAAACCGAAAGCTAGGGGAACCTTGAAAATGATAGGACTCCCACCAAGTTCTCACTTTCTCTACAAAACCCTCTGCCTTTAACCACATATTCTCAAATCGAAAAGGATGGCTGCCTCTGTGAAAATTTCCCCCTTCTAACAGAACTGGAAAGTGGTCTGAAAGTAATCTATGCAATCTTTTTTGACGAATATTAGGAAATTGCTCCTCCAAATCAGAAGAGAGAAGAAACCTGTCAAGCCTAGACCGCGAAGCCACTGCTCCAGAATTAGACCAAGTGAAAGTACCTCCCTCCAATGGTAAATCAATAAGATTGTGTTCAGAAATGAAATCTGAAAAATCAAGCATAGCCGAAGAGAAAGAGTCTGCACCAAGTCGCTCCGAAGGAAATCTCACAACATTAAAATCGCCTCCAATGCACCAAGGCACATTCCACCAACTATAAATACCAGACAGCTCTTCCCAAAGCAGTCGCCTGTCACGGTCAGAATTTGGTCCATATACACCAGTGAAAGCCCAAACAAAATGATCTACTACATTTTTAAATTTGCAAGAGACAGAAAACCTTCTCACTGCTTCGTCAATTTTTTCCACCATCCTTCTATCCCACATCACCAAAACACCCCCCGAAGCACCTATAGAACCCAAATATAGCCAATCCAAATGTTGACAACCCCACAAGCTCCGAATCTCTCTCCTTGTTATCAATTCCATTTTTGTTTCCTGCAAACAAATAATGTTAGCACCCCATCCTCTGATCATATTCCGAATTCGAAGTCTTTTTTCAGAGTCATTCAGCCCCCTAACATTCCAAGAGATAATTTTCAGATTCATTGAGGCACCACAGAGTCCCGTTCCCCACTGCCATCTCCTACCAAATCAGAATTATTCTCAAAGTTCCAAGAATTTAGCAGACTTTTCAACTCTCGACGCCCTTTAGAACTTGTCTTATGCTCTCTCTTCTGAGAGCATTCTACCTGCATTTTAGCTTTCTTCCTAGCTTCCAAAGCTAAAAAAATCCCAGTAATTTCCGCTTCGAAGCCTTCCAAGGAAATACCCACAGATTTCCTAAAGGCTTTAATACGTTTCTCAATCCATGGAGATAATTGGGTGGAAGCATCTGCCACTTTCATAAGTGGGGCAATTGGGTTAGCCATTGCCAACGGTTGCACAACCAATGGTTCTTTAACATTTTCCCAATTTACAAGACCTCCATCAGATCCCCCCAACTCACATTCTGACCCAGAAACAGCAGAAACATTATCCAGAACACCATCACATTCATCCGCCCAACTAACAATATGCCCTTCTTCCTTGAAGGTGTTATTACCCTGTCCCACAGCTCCCTCGAGATCGGAGCAGTCCGACAAGCTCCCAGGTGAGTGGTAAAGTGAGAGAGGAACAGCTATCTGCCTACCTCCACGAAGCTCTAAGACCCATTTCTCAGAATCACCCCAGGTGTGCTCCAAATCTTCAACAAAATTCTTAATGGAGGGATGAGGCTTAACAAGACAGTCCTCTGCTGTAACTAGGACCGGAGCTACTGGCAGATTGGAGGACGTAGCACTGGCCACCACAGTAGTGCTTGATTGAGAAATACCGTTGGTCAACGGTGGGAGGTTGGTTGCCGAGAATGGGTTTTAGGCTTAGTTATATTGGGTTGCTGAGAATGGGTTTTGGGCTTAGAAATAATAGGTTGTTGAGGCTGGGCTGTAGGCTTAGGTTTGGGAACCCAGTTTTGGGTGTGCATGTTTCGGCCCTTGTGAGCATTGGGCCTCATTCCATGGCTGGTTTGGTTAGAGCCCACGTCTTTAATAAAAGAGGAAACTACAGCCCACTGTCCATCATTCCCACGCTCCACACGTAAGGAGATGTCTAAAGTCAGCAAATCTCTTTTGGCAATCGCATTAATATCAGGCAAAATATCAGCCCCGGATTGTGCCTGATCTTCCCCAGAATAACTCCTGCCTTGATCACGGAATGAATTACTGGGAATTGAGGATTTCAAATTTTGAAAGACCGAAATTTTCTCCATACCTGTATTCTTTGCACCACCGTGGTTATGGAGTTTACCAACCGTCACCGCCG
Source organism: Quercus suber (assembly GCF_002906115.3). NCBI lineage: Eukaryota > Viridiplantae > Streptophyta > Magnoliopsida > Fagales > Fagaceae > Quercus > Quercus suber. Next base: position 810,141 of record NW_027069625.1, on the reverse strand, counting down.
CGCCAGCCCTCGGTGCACTCTGTATTCTATGAAGCGATCCTTGACTACTCAGAGAAGTTGGCTTTAAAATTTCCTAAGGTTTAAGCCAAAACCACGCCAGCCACTACCCAACCTTCCCTCCGGTATCACTATATTACCCTTCCGTCGACCGTGAAGAAGTTCAGAAACCATTAGAAATGTGCCATGGACGTTGGACCCCAATTGAAGGATGAAAACAATGTCACCCTCTCTAATCGTTCTTGCAAAATGACCAGGTGATCGCTTTGAAATTAGTTCCTCCAAGTGGAACAAGAATCTGTTTGCACTCTCCTTCCCCATAAAAACAGAACGCAAGCCTCTCTCAAAGATCTGTAGTAAGAAGTAAGAACCCCCTTCCTCAACGGAAAACTCAAACGTTTTGGATTCAATGTAATAAAAAGTGGAACCACCCATTGCGAAAAGGAAGAAAGCAACAGCTACCAAATCAGAGAGAAAACACAAAATCTAAAGCAGCAGCAACCATACTGTGAAGAAAGCTCAAAATCTATGGCTAATTCAAGGTAGCCAGGCCTCATATGTGACTAATCCGAGGTAATCCGATAAATCTTTATTAAGTGATGTAACATTGACAAATAAGGACAGCAAATTAGTTAGGTCTAAGCATCAATGAATGCCTAAGGGCTCCCCTAGTTTTGAGGAAAATGAGAAGGAAATTAATTAGAGTTGAAGTTGAGAAATATCTTGTAGAGCAAAGAGATCATGTATATACCAGAAACAAAATATGCACATGGTTTATTTTTTTACTTAGAAAACAAAATATATGCACATGTTTTTAATTTTTCCAAATCAAAGGAACGCTTGACCTTTGGAAGTTGTTCCAGACGCAACAATTTAAGTATATGTTATGCACAAAATGAGGGCTCTTGTATGAGGACACTGACAGATACCATTCAATAGGAAACTGTGTAATTTTAAACAAAGGGAGCTCATACTTCTTATAGCATGATGTTTATTACCATATCAGTTCATTTTAAGGGGAAGGAATTTTGGGTGGATGGCAGACTAGATAACCATGTCCAGAGGTTCCAAAACCTTCTTTTATAACAGGCATGATTAGGTGCTGTTTCTCAGTAAACTGGGTTTTATGCTCTTCAATTCAAAATTTATTGTTACATTAACTAGGAGTTATACTAAGTATACTTATGAAAAATAAGAGTTGCGCTAGTTGTAACTTAAGCCTATTATATTACACGCACATCTTTTGTGGGATTAAATCATGTTGTTTTGAAAGATGCTTATTGTTAATGGATTGGACATTAAAAAAAAAACATATGCAGCTGACAGGCAGAGTCGAAGAGAAAAGGAGATGGTCTGAGGGGATTCATCAGGCTGTAGAGGCTAAAGAAGGTCTGAAGATTCAGGTATCTTGATGTTTAACATTAGGTTATGAAGTTTGTTCTGCACATTTTTATGATTGTGTTGAACTTATCTGATTCAAAGCGTCAATTTTTACACTTGTTAGGCTGATTCAGTTATTGTGGCACAAATCACATATCAATCACTCTTTAAGCTTTACCCAAAGCTGTCAGGGATGACTGGGACTGCAAAAACGGAGGTATTAGCTATCTGCCTACCTCCACGAAGCTCTAAGACCCATTTCTCAGAATCACCCCAGGTGTGCTCCAAATCTTCAACAAAATTCTTAATGGAGGGATGAGGCTTAACAAGACAGTCCTCTGCTGTAACTAGGACCGGAGCTACTGGCAGATTGGAGGACGTATCACTAGCCACCACAGTAGTGCTTGATTGAGAAATACCGTTGGTCAACGGTGGGAGGTTGGTTGCCGATACAGACCCAAAATGTAAAGAGTCAGCCCGTGGTGGGGAAGAGCTGCTACTGTTGGTGGCGTGGCTGTTCTTCACTGATGAGGTAATGACAAAATCGGTCGCCGATGGCGGAATGGAACTGTTCATCACTGATGGGGGGAAGACGATGTCGGACGTGGTGTCCTTGAGGATGGTGGTCGTTGGGTATATATCAGAAATAGTGGTGCTCCTCGGTGGGTTAGAAGTGCCGTTGGTGGTAAAGGAAGTTGAAGGCTGCGTGGAGGGGCAGGTAAGCTTCAACGGCATCGTATCAGTGTTTTGTTGAGAGAGGGTGGCTTTAGGCTTGGAAATAATGAGTTGCTGGGGTTGGGTTTTAGGCTTAGTTATGGCACAACAGACAAGAATTTATTAAATGAGAAAGACTCAAGGTGATGCAGTGCAATTATAGGGGCTAACAAAGGTTTTAAGCCTAGAATACCAAAATTACAAACAAAACAGCAAGTTCGTGAGGCTGATTAATCGAGGCTAAAGAGTCTCCTACATTGATTCAGAAAGTGAATATATGGTTCTTAATAGAAACCTACACGTATATTATTGAATCATATTCACAACAGCATGCCAACAAAGTTGATCAGCAATCAAAATACAGTGACTTCATATTTGAGCTGCTACAAAGCAAACTCAACATACTCAGCATTACAGGTGAACTTCAAACAAAGAAGGTCAGCTATAGCCTAATAACACAGTTTTATGCACAAGCAAGAAACCAGATTAGCAAGACCATTTCAATGACACTGCCCAAATCAAGCTCTAACTATCCAAACTAGTACCTAAACCCATACACTAACACACACCAATACCTCTCTTTTTTTATAGGAGGATAATAGGGAGGTGAAATATGCCATTACCATTGGACTATCACTCAAACCCCCCCACTAACAGTCTAACACACTGTTACACACAACAACACTATAGCTCTGGGTCAAGAATCTTATTAGCATAGAGGAAATTACAGCAGTTACTGATCTGGAATGTAACTACCAGAATGTGGCAGCTCAAGAGCCACTCAAATAAAGAAGAAAGTCTAACTAATATCCTAAGGTTTTCTGATAAGTAATAAGTTACACTAATATGCCAAAAGATCTATGCTAATGCTATGATTAAATTGATAGTCTGGAGTCAAATTCTTCTAGAAAAAGAGATAAGAAATAAATGCTATATTAGTTTCTCAATGTCTAATAATTTGAAAATTCAACCCCTTAACAGATCAAAAAGATCATGAAGAATAGAGAGGTCCAGGGGAGAATGAAGCATTTATTTCTTATCTCTTGTTTCTAGAAAAAAGTTGAAAATTCGACCCTTAACAGTCAAATTCTTTTTCTTTCTTTTTATTTTTTTTTATTTTTTATTTTTTTGATAAGTACCTTAGCAGTCAAATATAGAACCATATACATCACACTGCACAAGTTTACGTTTATGCATTTAAATATAGAACATATGCATCACGGTATTTCCAAAATGTGTTATGACATATTTATCTCCACCAAAGAGAAAGATCAAGAAAGTTAAAGCCTGATTTTTAGGCAACTTAATGAGATGTTTGCATTACATAGTTCATGTTGTAGATTATCTAACCAGATATGACACTAATGCTAACCTATGCTACAACCACAAAATGAAGTACCAGCCTAATGTCCATGAAGAACACAAAATTATATATATCAATATTTTTTCAGTTTTGCACATTTATTTGTTAATGGTCTAAGAATCAACAAGTTAAACGTGTCATATGCTAAAACTTGAGAGGTCTACAATAAGTGTTTGGCCTTTTACCAGTACTGATAAATTGTTCAAGAAATTTTACAAACTTATCTTAAATGCTGCACACCTTGAGACATAAGGTATAAATTAAGTTGTGAAGAAAAGCATCTTAAGAATTAGAAAGAACTCTACATCAACAAAAAAAAAAAAAAAAAAAAAAAAGAGTAAGACTTCAAGGCATGAGTTTCAGATGAACTGAGCCTGATGGATGTGTCACAAGTCCGTTCTCTTGAGTCTCACCACATGGAATGCCCAAGGCATGATCGCAACTTTTCTGAACCATTATTTTAAGAATGACTCAAACATCAAAGCATGAATATTTGCCAAAACTCAAGCCTTGTAGCTCAATTTGTTGGCACTTCCTAGTGTTTCTAAATGAGACATGTTCAAATCCTCGTTCCCCCAATTATCGAATTATCAATAAATAAATCAAAGCATAAATATCAGGTCAAATGAGCCTAATAAATGTACCACCACTCATTTCTCTTGAGCCTCTAATCACGGCGAAAAAAGCAGAGTTCTCATATTTTTGTCAGTCTTCATCCCTATTGTAGAATGGGAAGAGATTATAAAAGAAAAATTAGGAGTCAATCACTTTTGGGTTGAATCACACTTCCATCCCCAATAAGTATGGTGTCATGAATGAGATCTTGGTTTCAATGCCCACAGAGGTCATGAGTTACATACCAATTTTTAAAGAATAAGAATAAAATGAATATATATTTAAAGCATAATAAATCTTACCAAGCATATCTTCATCATTCTGGGATGGTAAACCGTCACATCTTTGAGCTTTTCCCCACTGCATTCTATAACAGGTGTTATGCTCAATGACTGGCCGCTTGCTCCAATCTCCTCTCAGTCGAGGATTCAAATGCAAAATCTTTGGTGGTTCCTCACCATCCACAGCCTTTAACCCCTGCAATTCAACCATGAACTGTGAAACCATAACCAAGGCATCACCTTTTCTCAACCTCGCAAGCTGGGGCACATACTCCTGATGTGCATAATGGGGTGATCCCACCACCGTAATTGAAGAACCAGCAGCAAGCCCACAAGGTAGAAACATTAACCTGTCTCCCTTCAGCAAGTCTTCCCCACTCATTGATATCCATGAAGGACATGACTCGGGTTTCCCCTCAATTAAAGTGCTTTCTCCGGTCTCCTTGTCATCAACCTTATCCACTTCTTCCCATGCCTTTAAGCCTAATGTCCAAGCCTCATCCGCCATTCTCTCAAGCACTGATAAATCCATAGTTCTATTCCTCCGCTTCATTATCTCACCCGTTATTCGACCATATCTGTGCTGCAGCGGCTTTATACGTCGAGAACCATTTTTTCTCTCTTCCAATGGTTCCTTACTAGGCATCAATGGGGCATCTTGGTTTCGGTTATCTTCTAATTTACGGTGAAATGCATCCTTAAAATAAATAGAACTAAAGATTGGTTTGCTTAAATCTGCACCTTCGGACTCCTTTCCTATCGCCCCATCCATTCCAACATCAGTATCACCCCCACTCAACATTGTTGCAATCTCTAAAAACTCTGGAAACTTATAGGCTATAAAAACTAAGTATAAAACCGCTATTCCCAACAATAAATGGGACCATTTGAACTTTCTTGAACCAGGAGGCTCACTTTTCGGTCTCTTCATCTTTATTCAACCAAGAAATATATATATATATATATATACACACACCACAAAAAATACTTCACAATAACCAAAATTCTCTCAAACCCATTTCTCCAATTGACTAATGGAATCCAAAAACAACCTCCAAACCCCACAAAAAGCACTCAAATTAGATGAACCAAAATCAACAAAATCTTCAAAAAAATAAAAATAAACAGACAAGCCCTTTTATCAAATGTACCAATACCGATCAATGAAATGCAATGTTGTGAAGCAAAACGAAGTGAGATTAAGCCTCAAACCTCCGCGGATTTCAGAGTTCAACAAAGAAATCAGCCAATGTCAGAATTCAGCAGCAAATACCCACCAAGAAAAAAAGCAGGCTTCTTGAATTCCTCCGCATTCCAAAGAAAACCAACCCAAGAAAATTGCAGGAGATCAAGTTGGTGAAAGATGTTGGGGAAGGTGGAGAGGGACCCACTAGCAAAAACCCTAATAAACACAGAGTGAGAGAGAGAGAGAGAGAGAGAGAGAGAGAAATGGGAAAAGGGGGGAAAGAGCGTAGTGGGGGTATGTATGTGCACGCAACACCAAGTCCGCAAATTCACAGTGTTGGAGAGGAGATGGTGGAGGGTAGGTAACTCCAAGAAATGTAAAAGGAGTTAATTTTTTGGGGGATTTGAAATTCAATTTATATGATTTGGTTTTACTTAAAAATAAAGCTAATAAATCACTAACTTGGTTTAATAATTCAATTTATATGATTTGGCTTTACTTACAAATAAAATAAAAGCTAATGAATCACTAACTTGGCCTAATAATTAGGGTAAAGTTTAGTTCAATTTTTACCCCCTTTTTTGGGTGATAAATGATAATTGTTGATCAATTATTGATTGAATTTATTTGTATATCCCATCAAAAAAAAAAAAATTTATTGATTGTATTACCAAATAGCAAATATCAAGAAAATAAAATTTATTGTTAGAATCAATTTAGTCCCTTAGTAATAATTAGCCGCATCACACGCGCTTTGCACGTGCAATAATTTTTTTTTTTAATTTAATGTCATAATTTTCAATTTGAATCTGTCTATTAGTAGTAAGGTTATAGGAAAGTGGATTTTTAAGAAACTAAAATTTTGAATTTTGAAAATAAAAAAAATATGTGTGAGATATATTTATATAGAGAGTGTGTACTAATTTTTAGGAAAAAAGTTTCTAGGGTAGTTTTTTGTTTTTAAATTTTGTTGAATTACAATTTTAACCCTATTTTTATTTTTTAGGAATAAAGATTATTTATTGATTGAATTACCAAATAGCAAATGCCAAGAAAATTAAAAAAAATAAAAAATTTTATTCAACTTTCAAAATTAAGCTAATTCCTTTTTCTTTTCTTTTTTTATTAATTAAGCCAATTCCATATTTGAATCTTGACTCTATTTAAATTTGAATGAACTTAGCTAATGTGAGTCATGTGACAAATGGAGCACAAATTGAAAGGTTATTCTTTTTTCTTTCTTTTTTTTTCTTTTTTTTTTTTTGAGGAAGAATTGAAATTCTATAAAAAAAAAAAAAAAAAAAATGTGTAACAATCTCGAGCTCAAATCAATACGAACTATTATTTATTTATGGAAAAAATATCATTTTGGAGTCACTGATAATTTAGTCACTACTTTGAGTAATAGTCGATTCGGTCTATGTTATTCTCACATTACAATTAACTTTCAATCAATTTTCATTAGTAAGTTAACAATACAAACCAAATTGACTGCAAGTCAAAAAAATAACATGAACCAAATTAATTGCTACAAAAATATAGGGAGAAAAAGGATATTTTTGCCTAAAAGTATTCGAATTTGAAAGTTTTTATTTTCTTTTTTGAGGGAAAATTTGAATTTGAAAGTTGAAAACTAAATTGAAACAATTAACAAACCAAATTACAGTTTACCAAATAATTAGAATACCGAATTAATAATGACAATTATGGGTTTACATAACACATTCTCTTTTTGTTTGAAAAACAAACACACACAAAAGGGAGAGAGAACAAGATTCTAACATAAAAGCACTTCTCAAACCCTACTCAATAGTTATGATAACTTTCAAGGAATCATGTGATAAGTTATACTATACATAACACATTCTCTTAAGCAATGTGGGACAATTACTTTTATTTTTTTATATAGAAATAGTTAGGTGTTTACCTTTCCTAAAGGTTATTTTAATTTCTCAAAAATAAAGGCTATTTAAATTCATAAATACCTGTGTTAACCAACAAAAGAAAGGTGCTTCTCACCATACTGGTTACTAAAGCTTACTTAGCATCATTTCTATTTCTTCTCTTCTTCTTCTTTTCATTTTTTTTTTTTTTTTTGGGTGCTTGAAAGCATCATTGCCATTAATTATACATTAAATTCCATCTTCATTCGTATTGGGAAAGTTTGTGACTTTAATAAGTGGAGGGCTTGCTTATCATCTAATGTACTCTTTGAATACTAAAATAATAATAGCAATAATAATAATGCAACCTTTGAATAAAAGTGTACTAAAATGATGTATATGATATGATTATTAAAGTTGGCTTTATTTTGTTCAAAGGATTTCTAAATAGAATAGAATATCATTTAAGTGTCTTGCACATCTTATTTTAGTATAAAATTTTTCATTCATTAGCCAAAGGCCTTGTAATTATTTCTCAAAAAAAAAAAAAATGACATCTTCCATTCTCTTCTATGGAGAGAGTTAGATTGAAAACCCATACAACTCGTTAAAATATAACAAAGAGATTTGGATTGGAGATATATACCTCATACCCCAAAAATAGATATATTTCATTCTTTAAGTATTTTTTTTCTTTTTTTTTATGGGCCTCTAAGTAAATTATTGAATACTCACAAGAGTTTTTTTTTTTTTTTTTTTTTTTTTTTTTGAGGGGAATACTCACAAGAGTTTGTTTTGAAAGAGATCTCATTATAGCATTTTTTTCCCCTTTTTATTTATCTATCAAAATTTTGTCTTTTTATTTTTTTATTTTTTTGGGAAAATTATTGTTTAGTTAATTTATGATAAGTGGTTCATTAGTCATGCAAACACAATCTACACCTACCATAATAAAATTTTGTCAATATATAAATTAATTGCAATATGTTAGCATCAAATGTGGCAAATTTTTACTTGTATACGCCTTAAGTGTAGTACGATTGCAACATAGCACAACTAATATCACTTTATAGCTTTAGCATTTTCCATTTGGATTTTTTTCCCCCTACGAATGATAATCCCAAGACTTTAATGAGACATTTAAGCAATTAAGTGTAATTGATCAATTTCCAAAAAATAAATACAGATAAATAATTAAATATAAATAATGTACTTTTTTTTGTGCTCGAAAGGAAAGATCAATATGAATACTGTACTTGAGTTCCTTTTAAAAAGCAAAATGTTTTGTACCATCGGATTCGGTGTAATAGGGTACAGAGTTTTGTAAAATAATAATTAAAAAAATAAATAAATAAATAAATAAGAAGCTACAGAGCACCTTAAGACTTTTTTTTTGTTTTTTTTGTCTTTTTTGATAATGATTATGTTAAAGACTTTGTAAACTACTTACTCAAGCCTGCCTTTATATTGGTTCATCAAAAACTTTATGGCTTTAGAGGCAAACAAATCAACATATTCTCATTCATTTAAAAAAGAAAAGAAAAAAAGGAGAAGTAAACATTACCTCTCTTTTTAAAGTTTTTGCTACAATTTAAAATCTAGAATAGCAGTGTGTGCTCTATTATATACAAAGTACACATAAACTTTATGGCTTTAGAGACAAACTAATCAACATATTCTCATTCATTTAATTTAATTTTTTAAAAAGTAAACATTGTCTCTCTCTTTTTAAAGTTTTTGCTACAGTATAATGGAAAACATCTGATTCGTAATCTATAATTGATAGAAAAGTGAAAATCCGTTCCAATACTTTGTACTCTGACCTAGGATCACATATTTGGACCAAATGGGTTTGAACTTTGAACTGAACCCTTCAGCAATTGCAAGAAGAAATTTCAAACGATGGGATTTTTTTTTTTTAAATAATAATTTTTTAAAAACTAAATGATCGATGTGAAGTTACAACTTGCAGCAGTTGAGAAAGAAATAAAACCCGCATATAAAAGAGGAATGATATATTTTAGGCTAGCTGCTATTACTCACTTTTTGTTGCATCAGTAAGTGAGTTTCAATTAACTCAATTGATAAAGTTTTTAATAGTTAAATAAAGAGATCTTGAATTCAATCTTTGCCTACGTAAAAAATCGATTTGATGTTTTGATCTGATGATAAATAAATAAAAAATCATAGAATTTGTATATTTTATATGTAATAGAGCAGCGTGCAATAAAAACTGCTATTCTAGATCAATTAATAACAATCTGCTACTTAATATTTATTATGAAATTATTGTGAAAATATTGTTGCAGGGACTCAATTTGGATTGGATCCAGAAAAAGGATGGGTTTCTAGCCCAACAAGCCCAAACAATAAATTTTTAAAGCGTGGGTGCAAGAACTAGTTCTACGTGACAGAAAAGGTCATGATTACGGTGCAGACAAAGACACTTCAAGCTAACTGTATGATAAAAACTCTCATCGGCTAGGTTTCAGGGGGTATCTTCCTGAGTCTCCTTCTTCTCCCTTCCTTTTCCTTTTTTTTCCCCAAAAGTCCTCTCTAATGTCACCCACTTTCTTCTTATATACTCCGTTCCTCACTCCCTTTTCACTGTACACGTGTAGGCTTCGTTCTTAGAACTCCTTTCTGTCCCATCCAGCACCTCCCAGGACCTTCACTTAGTTGCCAAAAGGCTGCTTAATTACTGTTCAGGTATCACCTCCACATTAATGTGGCCAGTGAGTTAGTTGGGAAGCATTTAATGCGGAGATGGCAGCTCCAAAAGATATTTGTTATCTCCCCCGGTTCTTCCCTTGTTCTACGTTCACTATTCAGTTCTAATATAACTTTGTGGGGTGCCTTGAATAGTTAGATAGTTATATCTACCTCGGACCATGGTATCCGAGATGAGCCTTATCCTCGGACACGGTTTGGGCCACCGCTCATGACTTCCACCCCTTTTTCTTAGACTGGTCCCATGATACATTTCTTTAATCATCCTCGGACAAGTGAATGTCCTCAGACTGGGCCGTTGGGCCCCAAGCCCATTTCCTATGGTTCCTATACCCTTTTAGATAACTGGCCTCACAATAGCCCTTCAAAATCTCGTTTTTTGTCATCTCGAAAAAAAAGAGATTTTGATATCCTTTCCTCATTTCTTTTGTGAACTTTTTTAACCTTCAGAGTGTCTTTCTATTTGCTTAAGGCACACTCTTGACGCTTCGACGCCAGGAACACGCCATCATTAAATGATGGCGGCTTCTTTGTCTCCCACGTTCAACGGCAAGATGGGAATCTGACGGTGGAAGGCTCTCAATATTTATGAGCGGGACTTTTCCCGCTTACAATTTCTGCACCACCATAAAGAGCTTTTCAAATCAACTCCCTTTTCAGTTACAAAAATCGCACCGTCTCAGCGCATATTCATTGCACCTGCCTCTCTCTCTTTCATCACTCCACAACCTCATAAATACTAAGAGTTTGTCCGAGGAGCTCATTTTCCAAACTTGTAAGTTTCTTTCACCCTCCTTAGCCTTCAATCTTCTTCGCTAGTTTTTCTTTGCAAGTTTTGGGAAATGGGTAGGTTCAAGCATCTAGTTAAGTCCGAGGAGGATATAGAGACGTTTAGAGTTAAGTATAGCATTCCCCCAGCAGTGGGTATGAGGTATGCCTCCACAGAAACGTGGTTAAACGATAGGCAAACAGGGGAAGTGGTCATTCCTATGATCGCCTTTATCGAGGGAGGGATGACTATCCCTATGGGTAGCCTTACTAGAAGTTATCTTAGGTTCTTTAGGTTGTCTCCCACAATGCGCCTCGAACATGTTCAGGGTGTTAGGGAGTATAGAAGTATTAAACGCAAAGCTGAACCTAGGTTTGACCCATCACGATGTGAACTAAGTGTATAATCTCAATCATCTGAAGGGTCAGGGATACTATTTGAAATCTAGGTTCCCTGAAGTAAGGTTGATTCAGTGTCTCCCTATATCGAATAAGGGCTTAAAAGACGATTTCCTTATTTTTTTATGGGGAATGGCATGATGGTTTACCCTGTCCGACCAAAGAGAGAACACCAGGTGGGGTTTTTGGGTTATAAGCCCCTATAAATTGGATCGTGTTCTTTAGTTTGAGTTACCTCTATTTTTGACAATTTTTTTTTTTTTTGTAATGATTTTACAGACAGTCTTCTTATATACTCCGTTCCTCACTCCTTTTCACCGTACACGTGTAGGCTTCGTTCTTAGGACTCCTTTCTGTCCCATCCAGCACCCTCCCGGGACCTTCACTTAGTTGCCATAAGACTGCTTGATTACTGTTCAGGTATCACCTCCACATTAATGCGGCCAGTGAGTTAGTTGGGAAGCATTTAATACGGAGGTGGCAGCTCTAGAAGATATTTGTTCTCTCCCCGGTTCTTCCCTTGTTCCACGTTCACTATTCAGTTCTAATGTAACTTTGTGGGGTGCCCTGAATAGTTAGATAGTTATATCTACCTCGGACCATGGTATCCGAGATGAGCCTTATCCTCGGACACGGTTTGGGCCACTCTCATGACTTCCACCCATTTTTCTTAGATTGGTCCCATGATACATTTCTTTAATCATCCTCGGACAAGTGAATGTCCTCGGACTGGGCCGTTGGGCCCCAAGCCCATTTCCTATGGTTCCTATACCCTTTTAGATAACTGGCCCCATAGTTGTGAACATAGCATTTCTCATTTTGAAAATCTAACTTACATGATTTTTATGCTAATATCAAATTTCAGGTCAATCACAAGTCATTTTACTATTTAATTCATAAACTTATTTTTTATGTATAATTTCAAATTAAAAAATTTAAAATTTTAACATTTGATTGATAATATTGTTATTGACCTTTGATCATTTCGAAATCCTGCAAGCTTTTATAAAAAGAAAATGTAGTACAATAGTTGCTTTGTCAAAATTTGCACCCAATAAAAATTATACCAAGTCAAGTTGTAGCAAAACTTTGTCCTATATATTGTATATATACTCACCAAAGTATCAAGTTAGCTTAATTGTGAAAGCCTCTTATTGTCGAATAAGATATCTAACGCTTGATCTCCACTTACACTAAAAAGTAATTGGTAATGATAAAAGCAATTATCATAGAGAAAACGTCATAAGTTTGAAATCTAATGTATTATTCATCATAATATATATATATATATATATACACTAATGTATCTAAACACACACACACACACATCACTATTTGACCATGTGACACTTGAAAAATCTTATAAATCGATAGTATAATGGATAAAACTTGAGACTTTTAAATTTACGACATGTCTTTCAAGTTGATTGAGCCCACCATCCAAGTGTCCTCCGATGTAAGACAAATGACTTTACCTTGAATTTCAATTATGACTTTATGACGGTGGGTGGATTCATAAAGGTAAGTGTTTAACCATTTGATCAAATAAGTACATGAATAAATTCTTTTTGTTATAAAATAAAAGGAAGTAGTAGACAACCAATAAAACAAAATATTTAGTATTTTCAAAAGAAAAAATAGTAAGTTAATCCCACATTAGAAAATAAGTGTGAGTTAAAGAGGTTTAAAACGTGTGCTATGTATCCAAGAATTAGGCCATTTTGGATATACACTATTGTTAGTTTCTTTAAGACATTCTTCCCTCTCTGCTATATATCCAAGAGTTAATGCTTTTGAATATACACTAATGACAGTTTTTTTAAAACTTTATCCCCTTTTTTGTATGTGTTAAAATACTTAATATTCTTAAAAAAAAAAAAAAAGTGGTCATCCACTTTCTTTTGTTATAACTGATAGATACAATAAGCAATTTTGCAATTGAAAGGTTATATTTTTATCTTTATAACAAGGCTCTTTATATATATATATATATTGTATGTGTGTGTGTGTGTTGGTTGGTTTTAAAATATATACTGGAGCAAATGGAATGCAATTGGAGAATTGGTGTAGCACCACTAAGAGCTGAAACCAACAAAGAAAATTGGTTTATCACCAAAAAAAAAAAAAAAAAAAACTTGAATACATGTCAAAAGGTGTTTTCAATAAAATCATTGCTAATTTTGGTATTGGAATACTTAGGGCAGCATCAAACTGATGTCACAAAAGCTGGAAACTTAATCCTTAACTCTTCCTTCTTAGTTCTTACATCTCATAAGAACTTTGTATTTATGAAATGACTATCATACTAAGAGTATGTGGTTGTTTTGTATGTATTTCATTAACTTGTCAATCATTAAAAATATGTGAGGGCAAAATAAAATTTAAGTTATGAATTCAAATTAGATTCAATAATAATTTATCATATATGATTTGTTGTGAAAGTATTTAAACATATATAGATAGATAAATAAGTAATTTAAGTTGTGAATTTAAATTACAATTAATAACAACTGTGAAAATTTTATGTAAATGTGTAACACCACAAGGGTCCCACTTTCAAAATTCCATTGGATAAAACCCCCAGAATTTTCTATAAAAAAAAGAAAAAGGAAAATAACCCCAGGAAGCTCAAAACCCAGTTCCAGCTTAAACCCCTGAAATCCCAAAATTCGGTTAAAAATTTTATCGTTAAGTTATAACCAAACTCACACATTCTCAGAAGCACAACTCTCAACGGCTCAACCATATAAACCCCCTTTTTCCTCCTTCACTTTCAACTCTCTGGAGCACTGCAAATCTTTCACCAAACAAAAGGTGATTTCCATGTCTCAACCCTTACTTGGTTTCATTCTCCTTTTTTTTTTTTTTTTTTGACATAATGAAACCTTAAGAGTGATAAGAAAAAAAAGTAACAAAATTTAAGGAAACTTTGTTGTATACAAAATTCACTTTGTGTGTGTGTGCGTGTTGTGGAATGGGGTTCTGTGATTTGTGAAAAAAGCTGATTGATTTGTTTAAATTTGGTCATTTCTGCAGATACCCATGTGTTGAATTAGAAAGAATGGCATCTGTTTCTGCATTTTGGTTTTATCAAGGTTTGTTTTTTATTTTTCTTGTTACATACATGAATTTCTTATTTTTTATTATCTTAATTCTTAATTTAAATTTGAAAATGATAATTCTGTTTATTTATTTAATTTTATTTGGGTGTATGGTAGACAGAGGATTTCGAGGCGTAGCTTCTGCAGATGGCTTTGCTGCTGGGAAGCCATATTCGAATTATTTGAAGGTTTGTTTATCAATGTTATCCATACCCTTTTTTTTTTTTTTTTTTTTTTTTTTTTTTATGTGGGTTGATTTAGATTTTATGCTTACAAATTTTGTGAGAATTATTGTTTTTTTTTTTTTTGATAAGTAAGATTTTTAAAAATAAAAAAAAAATAAAAAAGTACTAGCTCAATTGAAAAGGATGAAGTAGCCTCCAAAAAAAGAAAAGAAGGTCCAAGATATCAACAAATTGTGAAATTTAATCGTTGGAAGAAATTAAAACTTAACTCTTGCCATCGTTTTTATTTATCACCCATTAAATAAAAAGGATAAAATATAAAACAACTACTAACATGTCTGATGTGATGTGGTTAGTATGGAAGGAACAAAATAGCTGCATTTTTGAGGATGTTGTGAAATCTATTGACCGGATGAAGTCTTTGCTTATGAGGACTTTGTTTGATTGGTCTCGGGCTTGGGGGTTTACGCATTGTACTTTGATTTTTGATTTTCAGTCTTAAGTTAACCTTTCTAATTGATTTGGTTGATTTCCTTTTATGTAATTTGTGTTCATCATCGTGAACATAAAGTATTTTTTTTCTTTATAAATAAAATCATTATTACTTATATA